>NC_079192.1:325150213-325450213 GCF_029499605.1 Hyla sarda
TTGTAACCCTTTCACTTCCACCTAAACAGGCGGATGTTAACCCATCTTCTTAAATTCAGAGTCATTGCAGAAGCAAAAGGGCCATTTCACTGTAGTTTGGGTGTATAGACAGTTGTGGTCAAAATTGTCAGCACCCTTGATTTTTTTCGTATAAAAGGACAATATTGAAAAAAAAAGGAGATATTACTAACTCTATAGCCTTAGAATATTTTAATACATGCCACAATATGCTCAACTGAAACATTCAGTTCTTTGAATGGTGTATGTGGTTTCTTTGCCACATTTCAAATAAACATTTATGGAGTTCCCTTAACAATTGTCCTCTTTCTGTCATGTCCATGAAGGTTTTAGGCAGTTCCAAGAGTAGCAAACTTCTTGATAACACATTGTGGTCACCACTGGGGCATGATGAGGGTTATGTTGGATGTAGCAGTCCCTCATGTATTACACAGACCGGTAACGTACCTAATGTTCTCCTGTGGCCCTCAACCTTTTGTCAGTGTTTTTTTTTTTATTTTTTTATTTTTTTTTTGCATGCAAAGTACAGGAATGAGACCTCTGGATATAAGAATTCCATGAAACAACTTTAAACTTTACTGAACGTCTTGGAGAATGGATATTTGGTCACTTACCCTTAAATTATTGCTTTTTCAGCAGCTTTACTGAATTTAGAGTTAGGTGCTTCCTTTGCTCATGTACATTTAATGGCAGATGTAGATGCAGAGATTAATGTTCACTGGTTCTCTATTTGGTGTCCCGGCACCGGATTGCATCTGTTGCCTTTTGGTGAGGTCCCCAAAGTCAGAGTCCCTAGGTGTAGGTGAGGTCCTCATCCTTAGCTAGTCCCTTGTCACCCCTTTTGTAATTAAAATTATTCAAATTTTATATGTATATATTTATATAGTAAGTGTACTTACCTAGTTAGCGTCGCAGGACCTGCGGGTCACATGATGCGTTCCAAAGACTCTATGGTTTGTAGTTCAAGGGCCTTTGGAGGAAGTCAGGTGTTTACCCATCAGGCTATGTAACTGTGAGTGACAGCTGACTTGGACCAATCCAAAACGGCCCTGCCCCTGTCTCTTTTTCCTCGTGGGCTGTTGACAGGGAAGGATTTGCTCTGCTGTCATCAGTGAGTTAGGCCCGAGCCTTGCGGCGACGGCTGATCTTTACAAAACTGTGTGTGTAATCAATCCCTAAGCACTCTGCAAGATCACGGGACCATATCTAACCCCTAAATCCGAACGGATTTTCGCAAATTACCCTAAATTCTGAGACTTATATCAAAAGTCAAGGGCCGCAACAACTGTGTATGGAGACTGTATTAATGAGACTGTTACTGTTCATTGGATGTACCGCAAGTCTTTAAGTAAAGTTTATCCAAGTTCCAGTTCAACTACCTTGTGGACCTTCAGTCATTTTATGCATGCACCTATCGTTACTGGGAAGGGCGGCGATAGGCCGGAGAATTACCTCAGCATACTAGCCCTCAGCCTGGTGTCACGATCAACAGGGTTAACCTTAACCCTTGATATACTGAAACAACACCCTGACTACACTACCCCTACCCCTGAGGCCTACCACATCTAGTTCTTAATCTAAACTGCTGGTTGATTTACTGTGGTGGAAGGTGGAAACAGAGACTTCCCGTTCCTTAATTTGCGGTGGATTCTGTGACATGACAAAGGTGCATCCAGGGAAGTCTTCCTGAAACTTATAAGACGATATCCTCACAGTGTGGACAGCTACAAGAAGCCTAGCAGTAGCGAATCTAAGACCAAAGCAGAGCAGAGGCACACGTGTCACTTGCAAAAGCCAGGCCCAGACTAACTTTAAAGTTGTTTTCTGCGCAGTAGCTGACAGACATGTGGTTCTGGCAAAAGGCAGGACCTAACTGGTTCTAACAGGTTTGGGTCCTCCCCTTTTCCTTGGATAAAGATGTTTGGACTAGGGATTTTCTCCTGCAGTGATTGGCTAGGAGTGTCATGTGACCAAAGCATCATTCCTCTGTGGACAGTACATGCAAAAGTTTTTTTTAACCCTTTTGTATTTCCCAAGACCTCTCTGTATGCAAAAACACATGCAAAAGGTGCCAATAATGTTGACCACAAAGTCGTATTACTAGTCAGCTACCTTTACTACAGTGGTTGTCTGTTTAACTGACTAACCATGTAACTGAAGAAGTAAAGGGTCCTTACATAGAATTTTGCTTCCTGCATATTACCTAATTTTTAATAAGGAAGGATTGCATTGGAATGACTCCCAGTTGTGATACTGAGAAGGAATTTCTCTAGATTAAATAGGCAGTTTTGTTTTAATTTTCCTTGGTTAATATAATACATTTACAACAAATAATGAGTTTATTTTGATGAACCACCATCTTTTCCCAGCTGCAAAAGTTATTTGAAGGGGCTTTCAAAGATCATATACAAAATTAGAAGATGGAGGAAATGTAATAAAATACCTATTACTTACCCAATAAATCCCCCTTGCCTAACTGCCACCGATCTGGTGATGCCAAATGTTTTTTTTTATATATTTCACCCCAGCGTTTACCTGCCCATCCATATACACACATGGCAGCTAGTCACAGCAGTATATGGCACAGGACTTGTAAGGCCAATTAATGGCTAAAGCAGGCATGGTGGTAAATGGGCATGCCATCACTGCGACCAAAGCAGCTGCACTGGAACAGAGGATGATTTCTCAAAGGAGGAAGTGATCTTTTGATATTTTATCACATTTTCTGTCTATTGCTCAATTATTTTATGATCTTGGAGAATCTCTTTTTTGATCCTGAATGTGTATGTATTCATATTGATAGATCCTGTCTAATATACATTGTCCGTGTACAGTCAAATCTTTTCCCTAATAGCAGAGGTCAGAAAAACTTTAAAATCTCACTGTTTATTAAGTAGTGACCACAGTATATATCTAGGTGATGTCATCAATATTTTATGTTCCCTATATTATCAGACTATCATGGGTCACTTTTTTCTAACATAAGCCTAGCTTTATAGTATTTCCAAGTTATTGTATTGCTATGTCCACATATAACATCATTGCATGAACTTTTACATAGATAAAGAGTATGTTTTTACAGTTTCTACTCGGTCATGTTAAATACGCTGCTTTGTCTGCATGGAGCATATTATAAAGCAAGAACAGCAGAGCAGATAGGTTATAGTTTCTAATACATTCATTGAGAATATATTAGTTTACATCCTTGCTTCTGGGCTTATGAATTCAGTAGGTGGAGACTTGCTCAGTGATTGACTGCTATCATTATATGCTTGTTAACAAGGCTAACAGTCTATGTTAGACCAACAGAACTCGTAAGATCAGGAAAAGCAAAAAGAAAGAGATTCAAAGGGATAGATTGCAAGTTAAATTAAATTACTTACAAACTATAAATTAAACTGTGTAAACTGGGTCAGCTCCTATTCTATAACATGCTGCCAGCAGGTATGGAAGCCTATTTAAAGTGGCTTGTTGTAAAAATAAAAAATAAATCATACTTTCCTACCCCGAACCCCCAACAGATCCCAGTCTGACTTCAACTGGTCACCTGCTCACCACTGCTACTTCCTACTTTCGGGATGAGTTGGCCAATCTCTGACTAAACAGATACACCACTACAGTAGTCAGTTCCTACCGAGACCACTGATCTCAGAAGCAGGAAGTAGTAGTGAATAGCAAGGTGCCAGATAATATCAGACTTAGATTTGCAGGGTCTGGGGTAGGTGATTATGACATATAATTTATAAACAATCCCAGCCATAACAACAAGAATAGAATGTTCTTAGACATTCCCTTTAATATGACCTGTTTACTTTAAAGAGGTAGTCCAGTCCTGTGAATAGGAGATAAGTGCTAGGACCCCCCACGGTCTTCCACCTGGTGCCCTGGCTCTCTGCATCAATGCAGTGTGTCGACCAGGGCACAAAGCTGTGGCTGACCCGCCCCCTCCATGCAACTCTATGGGATACCCGAACACTGTATCTCCAGCTCTACCATAGAGATGCATGGAGGGGGCATTTTGGCCACACTTCATGCAGTGGTCGATATGCCTCCATTCATGAGGAGAGTGGGGCACCGTATGGAAGATCATGGGGGGGTCCCAGCAATCGGACCCCCCGTGATCAGACATGTATCCCCCTATCCACAGGAGATACTGCATAACTCCTTTAAAGGAAATATGCAGCCCTAACAACTTATCCCTTATCCGCAAGATAGGGCATAAGTGTTTGATCGCGGGGGTTCTGACCACTGGAAGCCCCCACGATCTCCTGCACGGGCCCCGGCTCTCCCGTGCAGGAAGTGTGTTGGCCGCAGCATGACGCCGTGGCCGACATGCCTCCTCCATGTGGTTCAATGGGAGAGGCGGGGAGGCAGCGTTCGTGCCTCCCCGCCTCTCCCATAGAGCTGTATGGGGAGGGGGCGTACCACCGACCTCAGTGAGGTTGACACCATGCGCATTAGCCGCTCGCACAGAGTGGCAATGCCAGGGCTCATTTGGGAGATCACTGGGGGTCCCAGTGGTTGGACTCCCGGCAATCAAACACTTATCCCCTATAAGGATAGGGGATAAGTTGTTATGGCTGCAGTTGTCCTTTAAGTTCAAGAAGGTCATATTTTTGCCTCATCTGTACTTGTAGACACATTTGAGCCATTGTTATATTATTTTATTAAACTATTTTTGATTAAGAAAATGCCAATGAACTTAATTCCTTGTAATATCCATAAATCCCTCTGATCATAGATGATTTCACATACTGGTGACTTACCATCTAAGATGCAGCACAAATCCCATCAGGTAACTGTCAGAGTCGCTCCTTAAATGGGATCTCCAGTACTTATTCCCTATCTATAAGTGTCTGATCATGGGGAGTACGACCTCTGGGTCCCGCACCACCATCCCCCATTTATCTCCATCATGTATTTCCTACTCTCCCATAGAGACGCATGGACAGGGTGTGTCAATCACCGCTCTGTGTGGTTGTCGGCTCCACTCTGTTTACAGAAGGGTGTTCATTATGGTGTGCATTAGTAGAGCTGGGGGATTGGGCAGGAGATTGTTGGGGGTCCAAGCAGTCAGACTCCCCATGATCAGACACGTATCCCCTATCCTGTGGATAGGGGATAAGATATTAAGTACCAGAGTTTCCCTTTAAGTTTCAACATATGTCAGATGATAAATTGGTTCTAGATGAACTTTATTTCTCTACTCATCTAAGGTCTTCTTTGTCATTGTAAGGCTGATGAAATAGAGTTTCTCATATTCCATAATAGATGCTAGGTGACAAGCAGTATTTGCTGTGTCTGCCAGCTTATCTTTTCTTGGCATTGAATTGCATATAATTCTTTCCAGTCAATAATCTTTCATTGCATATCTGATTGTGTGTGCTTGTCAAAATTGTGTGTAAGATAATGCCAAATCAGATACATCTCATTATCCTAATAAAGTAACACCCGTGAAAGGAAACATTCTACTCCTTTATTGTAACTTATTTATAAATAGCATGGAGGCTTTCCTCTTATTTCTTTTATAGAAGTGGTATCAGTAAATTTTCAGGAACGAGATTAAACAAACTTGAAAGCAAGCAACTTACTTTTCGCTCTCTTCTGTGACCATGAGAGACTGAATGTATGTTATCACTGAAGACATTAAAGAAAGTTCAGAGTTATCAAGAAATCACTTAATATTAGAAATCCCGGTAATATCTCTATCATCTCCCTCAGGCGGCTCATACCCTCCGCAGATGTTCCATCTAATCACAAGGTGGGCAGAAGGACATAGATCTTTAATATCCTGTCAGGAAGATGAGGGAGACAGACAATAAATAGGCCTTCTCAATTCCACCATATCAGATAAATAAAGAATATTCTTCATAAAAGAGAGAAATCTCTCCATCGCCTTCTGTTTGCAGTGTGGTGGAAGTAGAAATTACATTTCTTGGAATGGGTTTGATTGATGGTTCCAAATACGTCTGCAGTGTTTTGTACAGTAGTTTAATGTCTATGTAGATGCTGGGATTAACATGACTACTGGCTTGGAGTTTGTTTGGAATTTAGTAGGAATTTTCTGCTCATCTTGTGTCCAAAAATGTTTCTAAAATACAAAAACATATTTTTTTATTAAAAGTAATGGCAATGACATATTAGACAAACATAATTAATTGTTTGTTGCTACCGAAATCATTTACTTTACATAAACATTCTCCTAACTTAAAAAGTCTACCAATTCTTAATGCCTTTTTTGGTAAATTTGTGCCAAAGGATAGGGGATAAGATGTCTGATTGCGGGGGGTCCCCTGCCATCTCCCTGCTGCTCCTGGCATTCATTTAGAGCATCGGGTGCAGGGCCGGAGGCTCGTGACATCACGGCCATGCCCCCTCAATGCAAGTCTATGGGAGCGGGCTTGACGGCCGCCCCCTTGTGACATCACACCACCCCCCTCCCATAGACTTATTGAGGGGATGAGGCGTGACGTCACGCCCCGTAAACTCTGGCCCCATAGTCGTGACCCTATAGACACGGAGCAAACATCGCTCTGTGCAGCTGCCACAGGTGGGTGCCTGCATGAGAGATTGTGGGGTCCCCAGCGGCGGGACCCCCTGCCATCAGACATCTTATCCGCTATCCCTTGGATAGGGGATGAGATGTCTTAGGGCCAGAGTACCCCTTTAAACTGCATTATTTTATGTGGTTGACTAACCGATGCAGTCAGTGGACTATTTAATATTTGTTCCTATTGAGTTTCTGTGAAAACCCCCAAATCTTTTTCCCATTTACCTCTACTAATTAAGAAATATTTATGTGCTACCACTGAACAAATGGTAAATTTTTTTAAATCCCAACATAGGAAGGCTGGTTGCATTGTGGTCCATGTACAGACCTTGCGGTCCATGTTTCTTTCTCAATGGATTGTGCCCTTACACCTAAATGTATTAATTGACAAATGGGTGTTAACAATTGGGTGTGTGACACTGTCCTTCCATGCTGTTAGTGGCAGACTTTGTAGGGACACACCCCTCTGACAAATGAAATGGTAACACCCAATTTTCATTTTATTAATATATATTCAGGAGGAATAACAGGAACCAAGCTGTACAGAGTAATGACAGAGGACCCTAACGGATTCCAAGATCCAAACGTGATATTTAATAGCAAATTCAAGTATTTAGTGAAATAGTGACAGGTCTTTTTTTTATATGCAACTAAACTTGTACATGTTCAATATAATGAGGAATGGTTATTGAAACCAGTTCTTCTGGTGGGCCCAGGAAACCTCAGTCCAGCTCTGCTTTCAGCTCAACTATAAAGGGGTACTCCGGTGCTTAGACATCTTATCCCCTATCCAAAGGATAGGGGATAAGATGCCTGACCGCGGGAGTCCCGCCGCTGGGGACCCCCGTGATCTTGCACGCGGCACCCCGTTTGTAATAAGTCCCCGTAGCGTGTTCGCCCCGGGTCTGATTACGGGCGACCACAGGGCGGGCAGCGTGTGACGTCACGCCTGCGCCCCCATGTGACGTCACGCTCCGCCCCTCAATGCATGCCTACGGGAGGGGGCATGACAGCTATCACGCCCCCTCCCATAGGCTTGCATTGAGGGGCGGAGCGTGACGTCACACGCCGCCCGCCCTGTGGTCGCCCGTAATCAGACCCAGAGCGAACACGCTCCAGGGACTGATTACAAACGGGGTGCCGCATGCAAGATCACGGGGGTCCAAAGCGGCAGGACTCCCGCGGTCAGGCATCTTATCCCCTATACTTTGGAAAGGGGATAAGATGTCTAAGCAACGAAGTACCCCTTTAATAGATGTTATAAGTGATATTCTATCTTTCTAGTGTAAAAAGGGGCCTGGAGATCACCATGTGTTATGGGTTTTTATTCTGCTATATATTGATCTTGTCTCTACGTGTAACATGGGACCTGCACATCCCATGTTCAGTTTTGACCGAGCTGGATTCTAAATCTGTATTTTAACTTTGTGCCATGTAAACCTGGAGAGCTACACACAAGCATATCTCGTTCTTTACACCAATCTTAAAGGAAACTCACTGTAAAATTATATAGAAGGTCCTTTGGTATGTTAAAGGAGTACTCCGCTCCTAGATGGCTTATACCCCTATCCAAAGGATAGGGGATAAGATGTCTGATCGTGGGGAGCCCCGCCGATGGGACCCCCACGATCTCTGTGTAGCACCCGGCATTCATTTGGAACACTGGGTGTGGGAGACAGTGTCATGACATCACGTCCCCTCAATGCAAGTCTAAGGTGGGGGCGTGGTGGCCCGGCACGCCCCCTCCCATAGACTTGCATTGAGGGGGCGTGGCGGTGACGTCACGACCTCCGACGCCTGTTCCAAGCATTCAGAACAAAATGTTCTGAACGATGGGGCAGTGGAGTACCCCTTTAAAGTGTATGTGAGAGCCATTTTCTGATGTGATATGATTACATGTAGATAGAAGTCTAAAGGGCTTGGAGAGATGTCTCTATGTGATGAAGAACTAACACAGAAACCCTGTATGGCATCAAATTACTAAATACTGTACATGAATAGTCACACACATACTTGACATTTTCTTTAGATAGATGTATATTTTGTATATATTAGACATATGTAAGTATTAAAGTGGTTTTCCAGGTAACATTTATTTATGACTTATCCTTAAGATAAGTCATTCATCTCAGATTGGTGAGGTGCCGACATCCCATCCCCTCCAATTGACAGAGCTACAGCTCAACCATACACAGTTAATAATTAAGAAATGCATAATAGTTATATATAGCCTATTTGACACACTCTCATTTCTAATTACAGTATGGCTTGAAAAAGAAAGAGGAAAAAGAAGCTGAAGAGAAGGCAGCTATGGAACAACCCTGTGAAGGTAGTTTGACTCGTCCAAAGAAAGCCATTCCAGCAGGTTGTGGTGATGATGATGAAGAGGAAGAAGAAAGCATTTTGGATACTGTACTCAAGTACCTCCCAGGTCCTCTACAGGACATGTTTAAAAAGTAACTGTGGCCAACGAAGTAGACTTCTTCTCTAGCCAAACATATTTTCAGCTACAAAAACTAGACCATCTATGGACTTCTTGACCTCAAAAGCACACAACTGGATGACACAAATACAATTTAAAAATACATAAGTATAACACAAAACCTTTACTGACAGACATAACCACAGTTGCAGATGCATAGACACAATTGCATACATATGTACATTCCGGAGAACACAAACCTCAACTTCTAATTTCCCTTTTATGAACTTGGGTCCTAAGCCTCACACTACGTTACCTGGACTAAACCTATCACCGCTGCTTGGTTTCAGCAGAGGCAACATTTACAAGACCTGCCCGTTTCGGGGTTCTCTTTGCTGAGCAGCTGTAATCCTTGGATGAGTAGATAGGGATATTGTTTGTGCCCTATACATGTTTACTAAACAACAAAACAAGGTTCCAGTGCTCAATGATTAACTGAAGGCTTGTCATAGTCTTACAAGGGTTAACAGTATGTGTAAATAGGAGCTCCTCTCCCATAACGGTATAAGGAGATGTAAAGTGACAGAGTTCATATGCAGATTTCAAGTCCACAATGTGAATTTTGTCACACACTGCGTGACATCTGGGAGCTTGGAATATGTCATGAGATGCATGTGGAGAAACCCTAGCGTGTTTCCATCTGTTCTGTATATTGTTTTCTTGTCCCTCTTCCTTCTCGCCTTCCCTTATCTCTCCTTGCTAATGGGACCTGCAGCGTTTAGCTTCTATGATTCAGAATTCCTGATCCACCACCATCCTTTTCCCCGGCATTGTGGAGAGTTCTCCATGAAATGAAGCTACAGTGCTGTCTAGAAGTCCGATTTACCCTGCAGGTCTCTTAGCAATAATTTTCTAAAAAGGGAACAAGGGTCTGGAGCTTGGTGTGGATCCTCACATGGACGCTGACTAGGATCCGTAGACTTATTTTCTAGATTTCTATGACTGTAATGCTGACTGCATGCTTAGGAGAATACAAGTGTTTGATGCCTTTTTGAACTTGCAAGCACTGTCTGTCTTAGTCCTGTGCCTATCACTGTATTTCTTGTTTACATTAATACCATGAGGACCAGAGTAGAGCTGTGAATCTAACATGTATACCGTACTGTGCAGCCGCTCACTTCTTTATTTTTTTACTGTGGGAGATCTTGTTTTCTGTAATGAAACCAAAGTGATTTTCTCTTTAAAAGTTTATATTTGTCTTTGTCAGTCAATGTTTGTGTCCAACATTCCGAAGACACGAAGGCATAATTCCTCTTCCCTTTCGTTATAGGGCAAGGCAAAATGCCAAGGACCAAATTGCCGATCGCATAAAGGAATAGCATAGTATTTTATATAATGTCTAGCACAGGGTCCATAATCCTTTTCTTCTTGGATGCACTCTATATCACAACAGCAGTGATATTATTCCATGTTTCTATATCATCAATTTTATAAAGAAGTCTGAAACATTCCAATTATCCTTTGATCAATAAAACTGGCTTATACAACTCCTGGCAAAGAAAAAAAAAGAAAAAATAGAGAGCAAAACATTGCCAGTCATTAAAATTATGTAATTTAATTTGTGAAACTTCCATGTTATGAAGCCAGAATGTTCTGCTATTACACAAACAATGTTTTGCTATGTGTAACTGCTATAAAGTGTAGAAGCAAGCTGACCCTAATCTAAGTTTGGGGACCCCACAATCATTGCCAGAAACGTAGGACATATTATTAGTGATTTAAAATAATACTTTTACAGGTATATACTGTATATACAATGTATATTAGAGGACACATAACATTTCTATTTACTATATTGCTGTACAACAATATACTTAATATGTCATAGAGGTAAGAATTTAAGGTTATACATTCCCACAAGAAAAACAAAACACATTTTTTGCAAGAAATGTAATTCGGAATTGCTCTCTATCCAGTATAAAATGATCACGTTTTACATTTAATTTTATCAGACTAATGTCTCTATAACAGGGTTACCTTTAGGCACTGAATGAGGCCTGTAGCACAGCAGAAATCCTAACTGGGTAAGGGTTCCCTTACACATAAGATGAAGCCAAACCCGACAATTTAGGCAGAACCAGACCAGCCAACTGTGTATATCAATGTCCTGACTATCCCCCAATGGCAGATATGAGGCAAATGAAGTGCTGGGAATGTTGGTTTTCAATAGGCCAAATCCTTTGTTCTCACAGGACATAAGCTACTACCAGAGAAGGCTTGTTCCTCTCCCCCAATTGCATCATACACATACATGTTTGACATGTGGCCTGCATAGGAAAAGTGAAGAAAGCCACTGCCATATTGCTCCTCTGGTGGCTTATCTCCTTCAGTACAAAAGATTAAAGTTGCTGTAATCCAACTGCCTGAGCCTTCCCTCCCCCAGCATGTGCCATTTGGGAATCGGGGAGGCATCCACACACATTAAATAGTCAACAGGTCACGCCGATATTGTTGGATTCAGCCACCATGCATCTAATTTGTATGGCCAACTTAAGTAAGCACTGCTGCTTGGGCCAGCAGTCATTTTCTCAATATAACATTATGAAACTCCCATAGTGAGAAAGTGACTTCCAGTCCACACAGCATCTGAAATGTAAATCAACTGGTCAGTTTAGAGCAACTGGAACCAGTGCTGGTAAATTACTGGGAAAACAGAGCCGCCTGGTAAGAAGGCAAGCTGGTTGACCATGTATCCTCACCGCTCTGATGCAGGAGGTGAAATTTTTTTTCTTAAGTGCTTTTTTAAAAGGTGCTTAAAGGGGTACTCCGCTGCTCAGCATTTGGAACAAACTGTTCCATACGCTGGAGCTGCTGCTGGGAGCTTGTGATGTCACACCCCACCCCTTGTGATGTAACACCCCGCCCCCTCAATGCAAGTCTATGGGAGGGGGCGTGACAGCCGCCACACACCCTCCCATAGACTTGCATTTAGGGTGTGTGGCATGTCATCATAAGGGGGCGGGGCTATGATGTCACAAGCTCCCTGCGCCGGCTCCAGCGTTCGGAACATTTTGTTCCAAATGCTGAGCAGCGGAGTACCCCTTTAAGGTTTATGGGCACCTTAACACCCATCCCATCAGTTGCATGTAAAATTTCATGTCTGGGAAATGATTTCTTATTTGTTATCCTGTCCCACAATGCACACACTTCTGCAGCAGTATGCAACACAACACAACACATGGCAAAAAAAAAAGATATTTACAATATATAAAATGCAAATTATGTTACCTTCCTAGGGGATGGCTACCCACGACATTCTAATATTGTATATTATTACTTTACCATTTACAACCCCTTTAAACAATCAAGTGAAGATCACAAAATGTCAAAGCAAATCCTTTGCCACTAGATATTTCTATTTCTATGAAGTGCGCGTCTGTTGACCTAATATCAACAGAGATTCCTTTTTCATATATATAGGGTTTGTATATATTTTGATAATTTCTTGCATTCATAGCTTAAAAAATAAAATTTCTGTAAAAAAAAAAAAAAAAAAAAACGTTTAAGGGGACAAAGGTTATTCTTGTGTAAAGTAATATAAAATGGGTTTTGAATCTGTAGGTCTTTTAAATATAATATACACAATTAGCAGGAAATTCCTAGAATTTGAAAGCTCTAAAGCTATGTGTGGTCCTTACAAATATTAATGTACATATAATATATGTGTGTGTATGTATATTTGTATGTCCGGTGTGCATATATGTACATTGAGATGTTCGATGTTATCACTTATATTTCCTGTGTGTGTTAATGGTCACTTACTATGACTTACAGAAATGGATAACTGTTTCATACATGCATGCTTCTGTTTCACATTGATGCCAAGCTTCCCATGTCATAGGACTGGGAACGGCCAACCTTGACCGGTCATTGAAGCCCTATGGCTTCGGTAGGAGATAAAGCCATAAAGCCATTACTTGATGTCTTGTAAGGTCTGTTTGGTATATATGTTCATTCTGTTATGCACATGACTATATAGAATTCAACCAACTCCACTATAGAGGTTCTGTTAGGGACAAATCTAAAAAAAAAAGCTATCAAAATTGTCTAAAATATCGAAGTTGTGAATGTGATATTGACATAGTATGACACAGGAAATAATGCAAATGTGGTTTTATTCAGCAGAAGCCTAGTACTGATGTATTCTTATGTTATGAAATGCTACCATTTTGCACTTTACCCAAAAGTTAATATTGAAAAGTCTTTTATGAATTGATAAACAATGTTGTAAAACTATTTTACAAATGATAAACACGATGTATATGGTAACTGTACTTAAAGCCTTTGGACATTGGTTTGGATATGTATCCCAAAAAATAGTTAACAGGGTTACAGCCTGCATTACTAGGCTGATGTGACATTTACATGGCCTAAAGTTTTTCTCAAAAAAAAAATTTGGTCACTATGTGAAAAATTTATTTTTAGTGGTTATATATATATATATATATATATATATATATATATATATACATACACAGGGCAAGTTCTATGTAATACTTCTGTTTTTATTTCCTTTCTGTACATATAAAGCAGATTTAATCTTGCCTGGGCGGCAAGCTGACAGATCCCTCTTTTAGAACCTGGTTTTCTTTGAAGCCATATTCCTATGTAGGGATGAGTAAATCACTCTTGGTTTTAATAGACCTTCTCTTTACCAACATAAAAAAATTATAATATGTAAATGTCGGAAATTGAACTGGCCAAGTACACTGTATTTTAAGTAAATTAGGAAAACTTAAACCATAGGAGAATTACTCATCTCTATAGCTATAACTGCAATATTTATTCATGATATGAATTGTATGAAAGTAAGTTGGATTTTGTAAATGTCAAAACACCTGTACTAAAAAGGTGGGTTCCTTACATGCTGATGTTTATGGTTTTTTTTAATGCTATAAAGTCACCTCATGCTGTTAAAAAATAAAAAAAAATATTGAACACCATATCAGTGTACTGAGAAAACTGCAGATTTACTTACCTTATATACACAACATGCTGATATTCATCTGGGCGATTACTCAAGTCTACACCTGGTTTCTGAACCCATCATTTCATGGATATGTGCTGAAGATGTGTAACAAGGCCACAAAATCCAGTTAGGTATCATGAAGTTTACTCTACACTAGTGGACCTTAATAGAATCAATAGGATTTTGAGCCACTGAACACATTCATTATTATTCTAGTTCTGATGATGAGATATTCCTTTACGTATTCCTTAATTTCACATTTATTTTTAAATATAACCCAAAAGAGCATAGGAGATTAAACAAAGCAAAAGAGGAGGCAAATTAGTAGCAACCTTAATTCCACAAAGGAGGTTGTGTGGTGGGACAACCACCTTGAGTTTCCCCTTCATGTAGCCAAACTACAGTACTATATTTTACTACATTTCATAGATAAGAAAAATAAATCTAGAGATCTGGTTTTGCTAGGAAGAGGCCACACATGGAATAGTCGGTCACAGAGCCATGACAGAACCACTTAAAAGAGGGACTCTGCCTCTAGGGACAGGAAACCTTGAGAATAAAAGGTAGTACCCTTCTCTTCTGTTAATATCCAAGACTAGTAGAGCCTCACCATCTGGTTAGTGCACAAATAAATGTCATACATAACATGATACATAATTTTTGCAACACCCAAGTGAAAACCAACACCAGTGCCGAAATGCAAAATGTAAAAGTGTGGAAATGCCTCTAGTTTTGTCACAGGTAAACAGAATTACTGGTGAGTATAATTACCAACTTTCCCTACTCGCTATGACTGCACCACCTGAGCAAAATACCAGAGATTGAAATAGCGTTGGACAATAAACTGCAGGCCAAAAGAAAAATAGGAATTCCCAAAGTCTACCTTGTACTAAAGGAAGAAAGTGTGAGGGGATGACCAGATTACCCTAAAAATGTGATCTATAGAAGCCTCCCTTCTCTCTGCCACTGCCCTGGCTCTAAGACCAAAAGGAGCTAGCTCTGAAGAGTCAATAGCCATCCTAATGGCTTGCTTAAACCATCTAATTGCATGCCTTTATTGGCTTTAACACCACATTTAGGCCAAAAATGTAACCTTCTGAAGTCCCAATTTCTGTCCAAGCACTCTAAGACATACATTATTTTATCTATCATGTGAAACTGCTTTTACGTCTCATTCGAGGGTTGACTACAAAAAAAAAAAAAAAAAAAAAAACAATAAACAAGAAGTTATCCTTCACCATCTGTCTCCTGGATATCTTTGGGAGAAACACCGAAAAAAAAAATTCTCTTGTTCACATTATCCAATGTAAAAGGTAGAGACCAATTTGGAAAGAAAAGATGTCTGGCTTGAAAACAATCAAAGATCTGTCTATATGGTTCAGAACTAGATAACATAGCCATTTCCCCCACTCCACTAGCTGAAGTTACTGCCACTAACAGGGAGGTTTTTATGACTAAATTTGTGTCCATGAGAGCCTTCAGGACTATAGACAAATCCCAGGATACGGCTTGATCTTACTACACAAGGATGGTCAGATAATTTTTATTGTATAGTAAAACACCTAGGGAATCTAAAGTTCTCTAGGAAAGACAGATACTCTAGTCTAACCCCTTTACTTAACTGTTCCAGGCACCCAGGAGCCTTAGCTGTGGAACTCGGGAGTGTACCAGGACCCAGGAAACTTCCAGAATAGCAGTTGTGAACAGACCTATAAAGATACATGCCTTTTCTGGTGGACAGCTAGGGATAACACAACATCTTTGACACAAGTTCCTGAATCTTTATTACCTTTCCAAGAGGCAGAATGGACTTTTGAGCCTGGAATGTAGAAGAATACCTAAAAAGATTTTTTTCTGGGGTAGTTGTGGGCACAGTTTTTTCCCCACTTGACTACCCACCCTACATAGTTCATAAGGTTGAAAAAAGACCAGAGTCCGTCAAGTTCAACCCAAAACCCTAATGAGTCCCTACTGAGTTGAGTTGATCCAGAGGAAGGCAAAAAAAAAAACTCATCCTAGAGGTAAAAATTCCTTCCCGACTGCAAATATGGCAGAATAAATCCCTGGATCAACGTTCTGTCCCTATTAATCTAGTATACATAACCAGCGATGTTATTATTCTCCATAAATCATCCAGACCCCTTTTTAAACTCTTTTACAGAGTTCACCATGACCACCCTAACTCCCCTAATATTTTTAGGGATTTTTAGGGTTTAAAAAAGGATTTTTTTTTTACATTTAGTTCGGAGTCCCCCCACCCTTTAGTAAAAAGTCATCCTGGTAAATGACAAAAGTACCCTCACCTTTTCTTGTCAGCTGCCATGTCTGCAACAATTTTTATGGACACCCTGGTGCCACCAAAATGCCAAAGGGGAGGGCACAAAACTGCAGGTGAACTACACTGGGCTCTATCTTCACCACTATTCTGAGAAAATGCTGGTAGTCATGCAAATAAGCATATTTTAGCCCATTATAACCTTAAGGACCAGAGCATTTTTTGCACATCTGACCACTGTCACATTGAGCATTATTAACTTTTCCTAATCATTCTGATGTTTTTTTTGTGTGACATATTCTACTTAAACATAATGGTAAATTCTCGTCAATACTTGTATCATTTCTTGGTAAAAAATTCCAAAATTACATGAAAAATTCGAAAATTTAGCATTTTTCGAACTTTGAAGCTCTCTGCTTGTAAGGAAAATAGACATACCAAATAAATTATATATTAATTCACATATACAATGGGGAGATTTATCAAAGGATTTAGACTGTTTTTTCTTGTCTAAATTTGTCGCACAGAAAGTCGCAGTCTAAATATGTGCGACTTTTCTGCGACTTTTGCTCTAGAGGATTTTTAGAACATGATGCATTCTAGTCTATTTTAGACTGAAATGCATTGAAAAATGCATTGGTGCTGAATTTATCAAAAGCGACTTTTCAGCGATAAGTCGCATAGGCTGAAAGTACGCCGAAATGTCAGACCATGTTGGAGCAGGTTTAAATATAGTCTAAAGCATAGATCATGCAGTCTGTGCGCAGAATTTATCAAGAGCCGTGCACCTTTTGATAAATTAGGCGCACAATAGACCAGACTAACCCTCTGTAGTTTGGTCTATATTGATGCGGGACATAGACAACTTTGATAAATATCCCCCAATATGTCTACTTTATGTTTGCATCATAAAGTTGACATTTTTTTTTACTTTTGGAAGACATTAGAGGGCTTCAAAATTCAACAGCAATTTTCCAATTTTTCAAAATCGGAATTTTTCAGGCACCAGTTCAGTTTTGAACTCACAGAATTTAATAAGAAGAGCAGTGAGTATTTACACCCCACTGGTGTTTGACAGATCTTTGGAACAGTGGGCTGTGCAAATGAAAAATTTACTTTTTCATTTTCATGGACCACTGTTGCAAAAATTTGTGCACCCCTTATTACATTACGTGAGGGGTGTAGTTTCCAAAATGGGGTCACATGTGGGGGAGGGGGTTAAACTGTTCTGGCACCGTGGGGGCTTTGTAAACACACATGGTCTTCAATTCCGGACACATTCACTCTCTAAAAGCCCAATGGAGCTCCTTCTCTTCTGAGCATTATAGTGCGCCCGCAGAGCACTTTACATACACATATGGGGTCAATTTAGGGTTACACCAGCATTTTAGTGAAAAGATTTTTTTTTCCATTTTCACATTCAACTTTAACAAAAAAATTGTCACACACCTGTGGGGTGTTAAGTCTCACTATACCCCTTGTTATGTTGAGTGAGGGGTGTAATTTCCAAAATGGGGTCACATGTGGGTATTTATTCTTTTGCGTTTATGTCAGAACTGCTGTAAAATTAGCCACCCCTGTGCAAATCACCAATTTGGGCCTCAAATGTCCATAGTACACTTTCACTCCTGAGCCCTGTTGTGCCCCCGACGAGCATTTTACGTCCACATATGGGGTATTTCCTTACTCAGGAGAAATTTTGTTACAAATTTTGGTCTTTTTTTCCTTTTACCTCTTGTGTAAATGAAAATTATGGGGCAACACCAGCATGTTAATGTAAAAAAAATAAAAAAATTTTACAATAACATGCTGGTGTGACCCCAACTTTACCTTTTCTTAAGGGGTAAAAGGGGAAAAAGACCCCAAAATTTGTTAGGCAATTTCTCCTGAGTACGGAAATACCCCATATGTGGCACTAAACTGTTGCCTTGAAATATGACAGGGCTCCGAAGTGAGAGAGCGCCATGCGCATTTGAGGCCTGAATTTGGGATTTGCACAGGGATGGACCCGGATGCAACCATTACCCTATGACAGTGTTTCCCAAACAGGGTGCCTCCAGCTGTTGCAAAACTCCCAGCATGCCTGGACAGACAATGGCTGTCCAGAGTTGTTGTTCTGCAACAGCTGGAGGCTCCGTTTTGAAAACACTGTCGTACAAGATGTTTTCTATTTTTATTGGGAAGGGAGGATGTAACTGTGTAAGGGTGTGTGTTTATGTAGTGTTTAACTTTTTATTTTATGTAGTGTAGTGTTTTTAGGCTACATTCACATGGGCGTGGGGGTTCACAGTGAGTTTCTGAGTGCTGGGAGTTTGATCTGCACCGGAAAATTTGCTGCATCTCAAACTTACAGCTGGAAACTCCCTGTAAACCCCTGCCCCCTCCGTGTGAATGTACTCTGTACATTCACATGGAGGGGCGGGGGTGGGGGGGGGATCAAACCTCCAGCTGTTGCAAAACTACAATGCCCAGCATGCCCTTTGGGTGCATGCTGGGAGTTATAGTTATGCGACAGCTGGAGGCACACTGGTTGCAAAACACAGAGTTTGTTACTCAACTCAATGTTAGGCAACCAGTGTGCCTCCAGCTGTTGCAAAACTACAACTCTCAGCATGCATGGACAGCCGAAGGGCATGCTGGAAGTTGTAGTTATGCAACAGTTGAAGGCACACTACTACAACTCCCAGCATTCCCTTTGGCTGTCCGTGCATGCTAAGAGTTGTAGTTGTTCAACAGCTGGAGGCACACTGTACCTGTACGCCCTGTGTCCTGGATGGGTTAAAGAGTACCTGTCACCAAACTAAACTTTTAATATATTGTTCCTTACATAATTATAAAACACTTTGCTCCTTACTTGCTGTTAAAATTCTCAACCTTTATATGCTTTTAATGTGATTGAACAAACGGCCACAAAGCTTATTCTTAGACCCAATATCTCCTGTTTAGTTTTTGAGCAAAAGAGCCCTAGGGGCCACATGGGTCAGGGCTAAAAGCCTAAGAGAATCTCAGGAGAAATCAGATGAGAAGGTTGTTGACTTTTCTTAAATAAAGTTATAGGGGAAGATTTATCAAAACCTGTGCAGAGGAAAATTGGTGCAGTTGTCCATAGCAACCTATCAGATAGCTTCTTTCATTTTTCAGAGGTCTTTTTTAAAAAGTAAAGAAGTACACTAGGATCTCCTTAAGTGTGTATGTGATCCTACACCATTAATTAGTTAATACACCAGAAAAAAAATTGTATATAGATCCAATAATTCAAAAGGTATCACATTTTCTTAGTACATAAATGCACAAAAAGAACAAACATTTAAAACCATTAAAAACATACATTAGAGATAAAACAGAGATGCAACTCCATAATCACAGAGGCAGGAAGGGGGTCTGGTGTAGGCTCACTGTGCTTATGGTGACAAACGGCTATACATAAGATAAGTATGGAATCCTACAAAGGTTAATGCCCATAATATTAATACATGTAAAGTGAACTTGGGAAAAATAACCCAAGGTGCATGATCCAATAAGGTGCTAAGGAAGGGGGGTTCGTCAGTAGTTAAAGGGGTACTCCGGTGCTTAGACATCTCATCCCCTATCCAAAGGATAGGGGATAAGATGCCTGATCGCGGGAGTCCCGCCGCTGGGGACCCCCGTGATCTTGCACGCGGCACCCCGTTTGTAATCAGTCCCCGCAGCGTGTTTGCTCTGGGTCTGATTACCGGCGACTACAGGGCGGGCAGCGTGTGACGTCACGCCTCCGCCCCCGGGTGAGAGTGTACACCAGACCTCCGTGGTCACTTGGTAAATACTTTTATGTACTTTATTGCTAAATTGCTAAATTTCTTTCACGTAAGCAATTTTTTTCTTTTTTACTTGGGTAGTAGCTTTTTCTGCTTCATGTTTGAGCTGGAGTAAATTTAGTCAATTTTTGACCTTGTTGCGACTTTTTTTTGCGCAGTTGCGACTGTCGCAGTTAATAAATACCAGACTACCCCTAGTTCATTTTAAAATTATTACTACGTAGTTAAGTTTTGGAAAACTTGCTTTTCTCGCTTTCCAGTCAAAATGTCGCACGAAAAATCACGTAGTCGCAGGTGCGACATGTGTGCGTCATTTTTAGTTAAAAAAATGTAACTAAATCGCTTGATAAATGTCTGTCAAAATGTGATACCTTTTGAATTGTTGGATCTATATACGTTTTTTTCACTGGTCCAGTAAAATAAGCAATCTGATTGGTTGCTATGAGCAACTGCTCCACTCTTTCTTTGCACAGGTTTTGATCAATCTCCCCCCATATAGAGTATAATAATTGATCTTGGGGCATTTTATTTTGTATATTGTTTCCCAACTGATCTACTCATAGCAAAAGAGTAGGGGGAAGTAGAAGCTATAGGTATGAGATTAGATGTAGTTGTTGGAACCCTAACTGACTCTTTCAGTTCTTGTCCCCCTACCTACACATGCAAGATTGCTGCCCTTACAAGGGTGATCCCGCATCGGAACCTTCTGTCTAGCCCTCTATGTAAGAAGCACATGGATGGCAAAAAGAACTAAGATGGCACAAGCAGCTTCCTTTTGGTCTACCCGCACGACTGCACTGATGATCCTGTGCCTACCTCGCATGGGCTGACAGACCTGCAGTGATTTGTGGGGTTTCCTGGCTCTCTGCAATTCCAGAGGCCAAGTCAGCATCATTACTAGGAGCCCCCCAGCCAAAAGAGAAAAAAATTTAGAGAGACAGGACTCCTGCCAAACTTCAGGTTCCCAAAGGGACAGGAGATTACAGAGGCGAAAAAAATTTACAGAGACAGGACTCCTGCCTAACTTCAGGTTCCCAAAGGGACAGAGATTACAGAGGCGGAAAAATTTTACAGAGACAGGACTCCTGCCTAACTTCAGGTTCCCATAGGGACAGGAGATTACAGAGGCAGGAGAGAACTGAATTACCTTTTATTCTCCTAGTTTGCTGTCCCTAGGGGCAGAGTCCCTCTCTTAGGTGGTGCTGTCATGGCAACAAGGGAAATCAGTACCCATTTAATTTTGTTATAGTGACGTAAGGCTGTAAGACATTAAAATACACTACACTTACCTTGCCAAGCCCAGCACCAGTGCTCCAGTCCACCCCAGTGACCCTGTACCCTTACCCTAATGACACATTCTACTGATGATGCAGTGGGTTTAAAGCATCAGCAGCAGAGCGGAGAGAGAGTGAGTCATCAGGGGAATAAACAGAGGCACATGGGGCAGATTGTATTCTCGGCGCTGGAATTAGTATGGTGAGTATAGAGTATTTTATTATTTCAATGCACTAGCATGCTGTCATGTCAGCTTGCTCTTTTTTGGCTTGAAAATTGATAGTCTTGAAAAGGGCATACTGCTTATGGAGCAAGCAGGTAGTGGGGAAGAAGTGGAGGGCAGAGAAATTAGAAGGGCCAAGTATGGAGCTGGGTTAATGAAATCAGAGGAACTGGAAAGGGTGCGAAGAAAAGGAAGGCCATTCTTCTTCGGAGCTCCCAAGCAAAATGGCCAAGTTGGGTGATGATGAAAGGGTCTCAGTATCAGAAAGGGCAACCCTAGTGGTTACTAGTCCTCCAAACAGCCCGGAGAACAGCACAACTAGTAATGTGGGGGATGGTAATACAGGTAAGACTGCTAGTGGTTTTAGGAGATTCTATTACCATTAAGACAGATAGAATAATTTGTCACCAAGACCGCCTTAACTGAACGGTTTGCTGTTTCCCT
Source organism: Hyla sarda (assembly GCF_029499605.1). Classification (NCBI taxonomy): domain Eukaryota; kingdom Metazoa; phylum Chordata; class Amphibia; order Anura; family Hylidae; genus Hyla; species Hyla sarda. The sequence goes on from NC_079192.1 coordinate 325,172,244, forward strand.
GGCGCCCGAGTTTGTCATGTGGCAGGAGGATATATTACTTGCAAGGGCTGGGAAAGAACCAGTTGATGTGGTCCATGTGGGAACCAAGAACAGAATACACCATAGGTGGAGGCCCCTAAAGAAAAATTTATAAAGAACAAGATGCCAAGCTGAAGCAAAGGACCTCCAAGGTTGTATTCTCTGGAATACTACCTGTACTATGTGCATCATAGGAAAGACAGAGGGAGCTTAGGGAGTTAAATGCATGGCTTGAGTCTTAGTGTAAGGAAGAAGGGTTAGGGTTTTAGGGGTCTGCAGATAAATTGCATCCGAATAGAAGGGATACATTGTGCTTAGAAAAAAACTAAGTGGAGGGAGGACAAAGCAGCAAATCAATTAGAAAATCTGTCAGTGAGGTTAGAGAGTGGTCAAAACATAGGGTGGATGGAGAAAAGACTTGTGGGGGGATGTTAAGAGCAGGGGAGAAGGAGATCCATGTGTTACAAACTAGCAGTGAAAACAAATACACTCACGATAATTCAATAAATCACATTACGGATATTGAATGTGTAAAACTAAATGGCAACATAAAATGTAGGTTCACAAATGCCATAAGACTAGGAAGCAAAATGGGGGAGCTTGAGGTCTTGATTCTGGAGGAACATATTGATATATCTAGGGTCACTGAGACCTAGCTAGACTCTTTACATGACTGGGCTGTCAATCTGCAGGGGGTTACACTGTTTCAAAAAGTATAGGGCCCAGGAAAGAAAGAGGAGTGTGACTGTATGTTAGAAATGATACGAAAGTCAGTGTGAAAGATGATAGTGTGTGAAGACTATGTGAAAGTGAGATACTTGTGGGTAGAATTACAAAAGGAGGAAACAATGAAAAGACAACTTTTGTTATAATCTATAGATCCCCCCCCAACACCACTGAAGAGATAAAAGGTCAGCTGCATACACAAATAAAGAGAGCTGCCCAGGTGGATACATAATGGTAGATTTTAACATTCCAGACATTGAGTGGGGTCAGGGTTTGGCTAAAACTGCAAATTCCAAAATTTATTGCAGGATAATTTTATGGGCCAGTTTGTAGAAAACCCAACATGATGTGACGCTCCATTGGATCTGTTTATTTCTAACAATGCAGAGCTGGTTCAGAATTTTACTATGTGCGGACACCTTGGTATTGGCAACCACAATATAGTTACTTTTGGCTTAATGTGTAGAAAACAAAGACATGTTGGGAGGGCAAGAAAATATTATTTTAAAAAGGCAAATTTCCCTGGGCCAAGAGCTGCGCATCAGGACATAGTCTGGGAGGAGTTGTTATCAAATACTGATACAGATGCTAGATGTGAGATTTTTAAATCAACATGAAAAAATAAGCTGCTAAATTTTTAAGTATAATGATTTAAAACTAAACACTACATGGCTGACAACTGATGTTAAAAAAAACAATAAACAACAAAAAAAATAGCATTTTAAAAATTTCTATCGCAGGGATCAGCTCAGCACAAAACCATCCCTCAGCACAAAACCAGACACCAGAAAATCTCTAAGTATTTGGAACAGGGTACAGAAATGATGAGTTCTTTATAAGTGAAGAGTTGACTCATCAGGGAGCGGAGAATGGAGCCATGGTTGGCAGATGTTTGCTGTTGGATGCAATGGCAAGCTGGCTGTGTAGCTTGTAGTACCCGAGTAACTTTACGGTCACACATTTTAGGTAGCCTTCCACAAGTTCCTCATAAAATATTATTGGAATGTTAGCCTCCAGCCAGAACTGGTGTATCTTTGTCAAGTTTGTATGCCTTCTAATTTGCACAAACTTTTTACAGTTCTGTCCATATATTTTGACTGTAAATGAGGTCAGGGATTTGTGATAGTGATGCCATTACATTTGCTTTGTTGTCCTTTATCCATTTTACAACAACTATAGAAGTATGCTCGGGTCACCATCCATTCTGAAGATCCATTTGGGCCCTAGCTTTTCCTCCCTTATGTCTAATGTTGCTTCAATATCTCCACATTTTGTTTTTTGCCTCAGAGGACATTTCTCCAAAAAAACTAAGATCTGGGGAATATTTATCAATGCTTGACACCAGAAAACTAAAAGGGGCATTCCGGGATTTTTAGTTCTTTGAATGTAAGATAGGGGCAGCCACATTAGTCTAGTTACTAATACACTTTACTTACCTGTGTTTGGTGTCTGGTATCAAATTACTTTGTCGTTCTTTTCCCCGGGTGTTTATTTTCTGCAGCCTACAAAATGAGACCTTTTCCAGTGTGTGCAGCTTGAGACAACATCACAAGTCAAGTACTAAAAGGGGGCTTAGTTGCTTTGTCTGTTGTGTGTGAAGCCAGCCCCCTTATGACGTTACCGTGCACATGTGTATGCATGCATCATCATACAGATCCACAGCTTGTGTGTCAGGTGATGTTGGGCAAGTCATGTGATCAAAGGGAGCGTGGCTGTGCTGCAATGGGTGGGGATTGTAGTCTGAGGGCGGCCACAGAATCCAGACGTATCCAGTTCCCAAAAACAAGCCAGCAGCATGATGGGGGACACAGAACATGGCCATTCACATGAACACAGGCACAGATCCCTGGTAAGCATGTACATTGCCGTGTGACACTTACTAAAATCACCTGATGTTAGATAACCCCTGAAAACTAAGTAATAAAATATAGCACAGGCTTTATTTCTGCAGGAAAACGTAAGGATCTTTAAGTGTGTTGCACAAAGTTCTGCAAATATTTGTGGTTTTGAAGCAGTTTCATCTTCCTTTCAGGTCATGTCAATATAGGACGCTACTTACTGTTATATATATAGTAGGTACTTTCGTACTTGTTTCCTCTTCACAATGTTGTTTGTTGTTGTTCTTGGACTGACTTGTATTTTTTGCATTAAAGTACTTTCATCTATAGGAGACAGAATGTGTTACTTCCTGAATAGTACAATTACTCTATGGTCCCAAGATGAGTAGGCCTTGGAAGTAGACTTTATAATACTGTCACCGGTATATATCACCTTAAATGATGTTTGTTAGCCTATCAGAACCTTATAAAGCCATTACATTGTTATATGGAACTTTCCAAACTATTCAAAGGCCCAGTCAATTTTTTGTATCTAAACATTTGGCTGACAGGAATTTTTATATAGTGAATTATAAATTAGAGCCAGATGACGCGCTGATCGGCGCATAACATATGTTGCTGAAGCCATTGAAAGCATCCACTACATGTACCCCCACTCTCTCAGAATAAAGCACAGAAGAAAAAAAGACCGGTGAGTGCAGCCTATTTCTTTCTACAAATGCTGAATTATAAATTAAATTATCGGTTTGTAAACATTTGTTGGAAAAATTGCTTGTGTCATACACAAAGTAGTTATACTAAGCTACTTGCTAAAACTATAATTTGTTGACATGGAATCTGCAGAGGGCTTAAATGTCAACCTGTAGCTAAACCTATTACTTCCTATATAACAATTCTGGACCATCTTGTATTGTGTTATCCCTTCTAGAAATGTATAACTAAATAGCTAACTGGATGTTACTAGTTGGTAGCATGTCCCTATACTCGCTGAAATTGTCCAATCGAAGCTGACCGTGCCAGACGGTGTGGGGATATGCCCCCAACAGGTAACACCCAGTTACACATTTACACACTTCTAGGAGACATATTACAATGCAGACCTATAGGAAAAGATGTTTCAAAATAGTTATTTAATGGGGAATACATGCATTTATTTAATCAGGGAGGACATGAAGGTCAGGGAAAGTCACCTGTCTTCTTTAAAATATTTGGCATAGTCTCCATTCACTGGTGCATTGTTTCTTTCATTTATAATAAATGCTGGATTCATGATAAATTGATGCTTGCCAGACCTCCTTCTATCATGTTCAATCGTTGTTTCCTTTAAATCTAAAAGAATCCACTAAGGACATTCTGATACTACGTGAACAAAGCCTTAGCCGACTTTACATATTTATTTACAAATGTTATTTTAAAAGCAAAAAGCAACAAACATTTCCATTCTTCACACTATGTATTTCCCATAAATAATCCTGTACTGATATTTTAGCATTTAAAATTAAAATGTGCTTTGGTGACTCAAGGTTTGATATTATAAAATGTAATTATTAGAGCTGTCACTTATGTGCAGGTAGTTCTGGCATATTTCACAGTGCTATACAGAAAGTGTACTCAAAGCAGTCACATGTCCCCAGTGGGGCTCACAATGTAATTTGCCTATCTCAAACAGACACATGCTCTAAGGCTAATTTCATACCACCCACAACATTATTATGTTGTACCTGTGCGGATGCTAATAAGTATACTTAAGGAAAGGAAAAGAGTCTCTATAAATAATAAGATGCAATATTTACAATTATATTGCTAATTCCATAAAATCCTGTGTTGTCCATGATAAGCAAGACTGGATTAAGAGGATTTTGCATCGCAATGAACTACAAGCTCATCTAATGCTGCCATTATTAAAGAGCCCAAAGAAAATAAATGCTTACATTAGAATGCTTACATTTTTCACATGGTTCCTTTTTAAAAGAGGACAATCACAGACCAATGTAAGTGAAACAGATTAGATCCAAGAGTTACAGGCCATAGCACAAAAAAGATGGACGACTCTGTATTCTTATATGTGATTTATTGGTTTCCCCCATGCAACATTTTGGCTCAATTTAAGCTTTCCTCAAGTATAGGCTTACATTGAGCCAAAACATTGTATGTGGGGAACCAATAAATCACAGCTCTACATATAAGAATACGGAGTCGTCCATCTTTTTGTGCTGTGGCCTGTAACTCTTGTAGATATTGCGATACTAGAGTGGCCCTCCAGTTGACCACTGGCAATAGATACAAAATAATAATAATACACAAGAAATATTATGATACGCAAGATAAACAAAACAATACATGAATAGATACATCAACAGTAGACGTACTTTGTTATGTCCCTGTATACAAAAATGTCGTAATACCTAATGACCTCCCCAGCCTTAGGAACACCATATACACTAATCATGTAGTCCACCTCCTCATCTCATTGAAATCTGGGCAAGATAACACCTTTTTTATACAATACTCATGTGGTCCCCCTCCTAGACCTATCTTGAGGGCACCAAGAGGGTACATAATGTTATACATAAATCAGTCAAGTGAAGGCAGAAGAAAAAAAAAGAGGGGGGGGAAAGGGGGAAAAAAGGGTGTAGAAATAGTGTGTGTGAAATGACTGTGGTGTCCCTGTGAATATAAGCATGATGTAGTCAGTGCAATATGTGTGTAAATAATATGTGAACAATGTGTAAGTAGCCAACTAAGGCCATAATTATGGTGTGTCAGTGTGTGAAAAAAATGTTCAGGTGTGGACAAAAAAAATAAATCTGTGTAATCTTTGCAGTGGATGTATCGGACCCCAGACCCAGCCAAAAGAATTTTGGCGGAATGTGCTCTGAAATGAATTGCCATCTATGGAGATAATGCTTGCTTTGCTGGTGCCCGCTACAAATGGAATCTCCGGGCAGAAATTACGTAATGTGAATGAGCACTTAGGGGGAGATGTATCAATGTTGTTGTTGGTAGACGTTTTTTGTAGATCGTTTTGTTTGGTCTAAATTTGGAGCAATTTCTCCAAATTTATCAAACTTGTGCAAGCCCCATGATAAATTTCGTGCAATGGTCTAAATCTCCACAAAGTTCTATTTGTAGACCTGTTCTACACCTCACAGGAATAGTGGTGTATCCTGGACGCTCAGCTTTTGTTCTATTGTTTTTCAGGATTCCACTGAGGTTTTTTTTTTGTCCACCAGCAAAAACGCCTGAAAAACGGTCCCAGCTTTTCCTGCATTTTGGTAATTTTTCTTGGGGGAGATTTATCAAAAACTGTACAGAGGAAGAGTAGTGCAGTTGCCCATGGCAACCAATCAGATTGCTTCTTTACAAAAATGAAAGGAGCAATCTGATAGGTTGCTATGGGCAACTGCACCGCTCTTCCTCTACATAGGTTTTGATTAATCTCCCCCCTTGTGTTTTTTCTTGCATTTTTGCTGGTCTGCGGAAACAAACATTTTTGTACCCTGTGTGCATTTTTTTCACTGCAGGTACTACTCCATGGGTCGGATGCAGAGCGCCCGCCCCACGGAGTGTAAGGAGGTGAGGAGTGATGTATAGCATATACATATACAGGATGCAGAGCGCCCGCCCCACGGAGTGTAAGGAGTGATGTACAGCATATACATATACAGGATGCAGAGCGCCCGCCCCACGGAGTGTAAGGAGGTAAGGAGTGATGTATAGCATATACATATACAGGGTGCAGAGCATCACTACTTACCTCCGCCCGCTGTATAGTATACAGGGGGCATAGTGTATCCATGTATACTATACAGGAGCCCAGCAAGGAAAGAGTTAACCCACACTGCAGCTCTGAGTTAAATCTTTGTGCGCTCTCCTGTATATACCGCCATCTATAGATGACTGTATATACAGGATACAGTAGGCAGACAAGAACAGTTGGAGGCTCCCTGTTACACACTGCAGTATGGGCGCACTCACCAGGTGAGATCGCAAATGATGTCCTAACCTTTTTTTTTCTCATTTCAGACATGTGAATGGGGAGACCTACGTCAGATTCAGTGTATTGCGATGATGATCAGCTTTTTTTTTTATGTCAATAAAAGGTTTAATGAGGGCTGTGTGGGGAGTGTTTGTTTTTTTTTAAATACATTTTTTTTTCAATGCCGGGCTTAGCGTTAGCCACAAAAACAGCTAGCGCTAACCCCCAATTATTACCCCGTTACCCACCGCCACAGGGTTGCCGGGAAGAGCCAGTACCAACAGGCCTGGAGTGTCAAAAATAGCGCTCCTGGCTGGGGTTATTTAGGTTGGGGAGAGCCAGTAACAATGGTCCTCGCCCACCCTGGTAACGTCAGGCTGTTGCTGATTGGTTGGTATCTGACTGACACTGAAAATATGGGGAACCACACACTTTTTTTTATTACAAAAAAAAACAACACATAGGCTTCCCCATATTTTCAGTGTCAATCAGACACCAACTAATCAGCAACAGCCTGACATTACCAGGATGGGCGAGGACCATTGTTACTGGCCCTCCCCAGCCTAAATAACCCCAGCCTGTTACCGCCTAGGCCAAGGAGCGCTATTTTTGATGCTCCGGGCGGGTAGTACCGGGGTAATAATTGGGGGTTAGCGCTAGCTGTTTTCGGGGCTAACGCTAAGCCCAGCTTAGTAATAGATTCCGTCTACAAGACGGCTTCCACTACTAAGCCTGAAATTTCAATTATAAAAAACACAACACATGAAATAAAAAATGGATTTAAAAAAACACTCCCCCACAGCCCTCGTTAACCCTTTTATTGACATAAAAAAAATGCTAGTCATCGTCACACTCCACCGAATCTCAGGTAGTCCTCTGCATTCACTTATCTGAAATGACATTTTTGGCGCTCTCCCCTAGGTAGAGCGCACATAATGCAGTGTGTTCCTAAAGAGGAAGCCTCCAATTGTTGCTAAACTACAACTCCCATCATGGGGGCTGTAGGTAAACAACAGCTGGAGTCTCCCTGTTTGGGAACACACTGCCAAAAAGGCTCTGTTCCCATTATGCAAAACGCATAATGAGAACAGAGCCATACTTACCACCCTGGCTTCAGGCCTGGACTGTGAAGCTCCGCCCCCTAATGATGTCATCACTAGGGGGCAGGGGCGGAGAAGTTGCAAGGGGTCTCAAGAGTGAGACCCCTGAGATCCGTCAGTCTGCCCTTGGACTACTACTCCCATCATGGGAAATTTTGTGTCCCATGATGGGAGTAGTTGTAGTACCGCAGTGCTGAGGGATGGCTCTTACACATCCCCCAGCTGCGAAACTGTATTGTGACTGTTAGGACTACTACTCCCATCATGGACAGACTCTGTCCATGATGGGAGTTGTAGTCCTCGGGCTGAAGGACAGATCGCAGCAGGTCATTCTCCAGAGACCCGCTGCGATCTGCATTTATTAACTTAAAAAGCCAGCGGCAACGCTGCACTCCCCTCCCCCCCCCCCTCCTCCTGTATACAGATGTCACGATTCATAATCCCCGCCTCCGGGAGAGGGGAGCTCTGATTGGTGGAAAGCTATTCACCACTATACACCAATCAGAGCTCCTGTCTTCTGGTGGGGATTATGAATTGTGACAGGTCTATACAGGGGAGCGAGTGGAGCCGCTTCTACAGTATATAATTGTTTTGTGTATTGTTTCCCCCCCCCAGACTAATACTGACCCCTTCTATAGTGAGCGCTGGGACCGCTGTGTGATTGACAGGTCCCCAGCGCAAGTGTCCGGCCCCACTGACCTTTACATGTTGTAAATCTTTATGATACACACTGCCCGTCCTCCTCTTCATTCTTCTCATACCGGAGACGCGCGGCTTCTGTATCATAGTCTATAGACAGAGCGCCCCCTCCCGGCCTCCACACTGCACGGGGCTGGGGCCAGACAACGGCAGGGGGCGCTCTGACTATAGTGAAAGCAGAAGCCGCACGACTCCGGTATGAGAAGAATGAAGAGGAGGACGGGCAGTGTGTATCATAAAGATTTATAACATGTAAAGGTCAGTGGGGCCGGACACTTGCGCTGGGGACCTGTCAATCACACAGCGGTCCCAGCGCTCACTATAGAAGGGGTCAGTATTAGTCTGGGGGGGGGGGGAACAGTACACATAACAATTATATACTGTAGAAGCGGCTCCACTCGCTCCCCTGTATAGACCTGTCACAATTCATAATCCCCACCAGAAGACAGGAGCTCTGATTGGCTAATAGTGGTGAATAGCTTTCCACCAATCAGAGCTCCCCTCTCCCGGAGGCGGGGATTATGAATCGTGACATCTGTATACAGGAGGCGGCGGCAGCGCAGTGGAGCCGCATGTACCGCCGGCTTTTTAAGTTAATAAATGCAGATCGCAGCGGGTCTCTGGAGAATGACCTGCTGCGATCTGTCCTTCAGTCCCAGGACTACAACTCCCATCATGGACAGAGTCTGTCCATGATGGGAGTAGTAGTCCTAACAGTCACAATAGAGTCCCGCAGACAGGGGATGTGCGTCTCTCAGCGCTCTGGTACTACAACTACTCCCATTATGGGACAGATTCTGTCCCATGATGGGAGTAGTTGTAGTACTGCAGTGCTGAGAGACGGCTCCTGCATCCTCCACCGTCTGCCATTTTCTACGAGTCCTTGCTAGCACTCTTAGGTTTAGACTACTTTTCTTGCAAAAAAGCGCAATTGCGCAAAAAAAAACATCTACTTTTTTTTGCGCAATTGATAAATACCAGTCCACTGGATTAGGTGGTGTACGGTAGACCAAACTGGTGACAACTTTAGAAAACTGTCCACCAAAAAAAACGCAGCTCTATGCAAAAAAAGCGCAATTGCGCAAAATTTGTAGACGTGAAAAATGGTCTAAATGCAATGATACATGTCCCCCTTGGAGAGTAGTGATGAGAATTTGCATATTCGTTACATTCGTTTTTTTCTATGCGCATTTGCGAAAATGTATGCACATATGTGAAAATCGATGCGCATATGCGCATATTCGCGAATATTGAGCCCTCTCTTTAATGGTATAGGGAACTAATGGGCTGCTGCATTAACTCTGTGAATTTTTTGCCCATTGAAACCAATAGGCCTATTGGGGTCTATGGGGTCCTCACCATATGTAAAACTGTAAAATAAGCAGGAGCTTCTTGGCAGTACAGTGGATGGGAGACCGTGCAGTGGTTCAGAGTGTTACAGTGTTGTGGTTAAACTTTACTTTCCTGGAAAAGCTGCTGAGTTGCCCATAGCAACCAATCAGATTGCTTCTTTCATTTTTCACAAGGCCTCTGCATAATGAAAGAAGTGATCTGATTGGTTGCTATGGGCAACTGGACAACTTTTCCTTTGCACAGGTTTTGATAAATCTCCCCCTATGGGGGAGATTTATCAAAACCTGTCCAGAGGAAAAGTTTCTGAGTTGCCCATAGCAACCAATCAGATCGCTTCTCTCATTTTGCAGAGGCCTTGTGAAAAATGAAAGAAGCGATCTGATTGGTTGCTATGGGCAACTCAGAAACTGTTCCTCTGGACAGGTTTTGATAAATCTCCCCCTATGTTCCTTAACCTCCCATTCATTCATTCATACCCAGCCTTACACATTACATCCAGTTTCAATTAACCCCAATACCCATATTTGGTACCTCATTAACCTAGTTCCCACGCTTCAAACACTCAGTTATTTGCCAATTGACCTAGTTCCCACGGTTCAAAGGCTTTCTTAATTACCAATTGACCTACATTTTTCAATCACGACTAAAAAAGTGAAACCACACCACTGTGACACTCCATCCCACCCCGGGACCACCGCATGGTCTCCCATCCATTGTACTGCCGAGACCCTCCTGCTTATCTTACAGTTTTACATGCCGTGAGATCCCCATAGACCACAATGGGCCTATTGGTTTCAACAGGCAAAAAATCACAGAGTTAATGCACTAGTGCAGTGGTCTCCAACCTGCAGACCTCCAGATGTTGCAAAACTACAACTCCCAGCATGCATGCTGGGAGTTGTAGTTTTGCAACATCTGGAGGTCCGCAGGTTGGAGACCACTGCACTAGCCCATTAGTTCCTTATACCATTAAAAAAAGGAGGGCTCAATATTCGTGAATATGCGTATATGCGAAGAGCAGAGAGAGATGACCAATGATCAATGTGATGTGTACAGTGAACCAAAAAAAAATGCAAAAATTGCGAATATATAGTGCTATATTCGCAATATTCACAAATTCACGAATATGTGATATTCGCGATTAAAATTCGAATTGCGAATATTCGCGAGCAACACTATTAGAGAGGTCACTCCACCACTTTCATTATCTAAGTCATACTTCAGGCCTATCTACTTGGGCCTATGAGAGGGATTAACCATAAGTGGTGGCCTTGCAATTAACCCCTCCCTGTACAGTATATTGACTTTTGCTGGTTAGTGATAATGTTTCAAGAGGCCTGATGGTGACCACCCTGCTGAGAGAATGGCACAGCAATAATTTCAGACCAACAACTTTGCATGTGGTTTCTTGAACACTTTGCTCAGATTAAAGGGGGTTATCCAGGAAAAAACGTTGTTTTATATATCATCAACTGGCTCCAGAAAGTTAAACAGAGTTGTAAATTAGGAAGAAAAGTGCAGAAGTCAGCGGTATAATAAATTTATACCGCTTTATTCGTAATCCATATAAAACTTCGACATGGCATCTCAAAATGCAAATGATAAAACCTCCCGGATAAGCAACATGACACGTTTCAGGTCATGTGACCTTTCATCAGATGCATGATGGGATCGGGAGGATAGGAAAAATTTATACCTAGCCAGGTGAATCAGGTGAAATACATCTGCTAATCACCAGATACAACGTGAAAAGGTATTCCTCTCGGTCCCAACTCTGCACATAGTATCAATTAATTATTAATTAGAGAGAATTTGTGGACAGTTATTCAAAAATTGAAATTTCTACTATCCTATAACAATTTTAATAATGCAATATAATATCAGACTTTAAATTTAAAAGATGAGGTTGGAATGTACGCAACGCATATATCCAATAGACTTCTCTATTGTGTAAAGCCTTCATCCTATCCCCACCTCTTTCTGGTTGTCGGACAATTTCGATGTCACAAAATTCAAAGTCAGATTTGTAAATTACTTCTATTAAAAATCTTCATCATTTCAGTATTTAAGAGCTGCTGAATTTGAGTTGTTCTTTTCTGTCTAAGTGCTCTCTGATGACGCCTGTCTTGGGAACTGTCCAGAGTAGAAGCAAATCCCCATAGAAAACCTCTTCTACTCTGTGCAGTTCCCGAGATAAGCAGAGATGTACTTCAAGCATTATGTTACAAGAATCACCAAGATATACCAGATCGTAAATTTTGGTTGTGGTTTTCAGTTTTATGCAGCAAAGCTTCTATAGCTCAGGTTCTGTCACTTGAAGCTAGGGGCATGATGCTACACAGTCTCGGCTTTGACCCTTGAGCCAAGGGTTCAATCTCAGTACAGTAACCCCCCGACCTACGATGGCCCCGACATATGATAAAATCGACATACGATGGCCTCTCAGAGGCCATCGCATGTCGATGTCAGCATCGACATACGATGCTTTTATATGTCGGGGCCATCGCATTAACTGCTATCCGACAGCGCAAAATGCTTAAGCTGCTGTCGGATAGCAGTTTAAGCACCCCTGGCAGGTTCACTTACCTATTCCCTGCTCCGGGTCCACTTCGCGATCCTCCGGTGTCTTGTGCATCTTCTCCAGGGTCCGGGCCTTGCTTTCCGGCGTCGTTATTACGTCACTACGCACGCCGCGCCGGCGCAGCAGCGTAATAACGTCACCAGAAAGCGAGGCCCGGACCCTGCAAAAGATGCGCAAGACACCGGAGGATCGCGAAGAAGACACCGGAGCAGCGGGGCAGCATCGGGAGCCCCTGGAACAGCAGCGGGAGCGGTGAGGACCTGGTACAGCTTCCAGCTTCCTATACTTTACATTGCACGGATCCTTCAACATACCATGGATTCGACAAACGATGGGTCGTTTGGAACGAATTACCATCGTATGTTGAGGGACCACTGTATTAGGTCCTAACAAAAGGGGTACCTTACTACCCAGTCTGCCGGCTTCTCCAGCACCACTTACTCAGATGTCACAGAAGGTACACTCCTGCTGCAGAAGTCCTCTAGCCTCAGCTGTCTCTCTGGGTGCCCTCAGTGAACTAGGTAGGCATTGCGCACAACCTCAGTTCTAAACAGCTTTCCTGCTTGGCAGGAAACCCACCTGATCTCACACCAATCACAGTCTCACAACAGACTCTCCATTCTATCCCTACTGGCACTCCTTAAAGGGGTACTCCGGTGGTTATTTTTTTTTTACTATATGGCATCTTCTTTGTAAGTTTTGTTTTTTTGCAATATACATGTGTTATATGTTTTGGCAGCATGTATGTGTTTTTCTTACCTGTTTGTTGGGCAGGAAGTTCTGTAGTTCAGAGAGTTTTCTTTTACTGTTATCTACAGTTCTGAGTCTGTTGTGGACAAGATGTCACAGTTTTTATTTTTATTTTTTCTCTGTCTGCATGAGAGGAATAAGCCACGCCCCCTCATCTTCTGAGTACACAGCTCCTCACCTCCCCTCCCCCCTGCTCTGTATTCTAAGGACGCAGGTCTGCACTGGAGAAGGAACACAAAGAAGATAAGTGTTATCTAAAGGGGAGGATGACAGGGTGCACAGGCTGGGGATGTATAGACTGCAGGGGAATAAATCTCATACTGGGAATTATCTCTATATGTGAAGAGTGAGGGGGGGACTCCTGAATGACACATCCTGGGAGTGCCTCCAGCTGTGCCTCCAGCTGTTGCAAAACAACAACTCCCAGCATGCCCTGATAGACTTTGGGCATGCTGGGAGTTGTAGATTTGCAACAGCTGGAGGCACACTGGTTGGGAAACACTGCTCTAGCCTATTCAGCATGCACATAATGTTAAACCAGTGTTTACCAACCAGTGTACCTCCAGCTGTTGCAAAACTACAACTCCTATCATGCCCAAAGGCTGTCAGGGCATGCTGGGAGTTGTAGTTTTGCAACACCTGGAGGCACCCTGGTTGGGAAACACTGGTGTATGCCCTACAGAGGTGTGGTGAACTACAACCCCCAGGAGACTACAGAGGCAGCATGCTGGTGTTATACCACAGACTGAAGACTCCTGAATGACACATGCTGGGAGTTGTAGTCCCTTTTGTGTATGTATGACTGTGTATCCCAACCAAGGCTGATTCTATTAGTGTGCTGTGTATAAGGGGGCCGACCCGGGAAAATAGTAGAAAGGGCGGAACAAACCAAAGAAAAAAAAAAAAAGGAGCTGCCCCAAACCAGCAAGGCATGTGGCATGCTAGGATTTGTAGTTTTCAGCACAGCAAGAAACAGGAAATGGAAGCATAAATGGGAAAACAAAGTGGGGGATAAAAAGACAACAAAGAACGGAAATAGAGTAGGCTAAATAACAAGAATAGAAATTAAACAAAACAAATAGGGTAAGTCAAAAACGGAAAAACATGTTGACCACCGGAGTACCCCTTTAAGGATCTATTCACATGGCAGTGTGAATGGGAGTGCGGAATCCCATATAAGTCTATGGGCTTTTATTGGAGGCAGAATTCCCCAAGCGCAAATTCTGCTGTGTGAATGGACCCTAACGGATAAAAACAATGGTGAATAGCAAAAAACATGAACAAACGTGTGCCCGGATCCACCTAAAAATAACAATCAACAAAAATCTCTATCCCTCTAGATACAGTAATTATTCCTACATATTAGGGGAGATTTATCAACCCTGTACAGAGGAAAAGTTGACCAGTTATTCTTAGCAACTGATTGCGTCCTTCATTTCTATTAAAATGAAAGCAGAAATCCAATTGGTTGCTATTGGCAACTGGTCAACTTTTCCTCTTCAAAGGTTTTCATAAATATCCCCCATTGTTCCGAGCATACATATTTATTCCCACTATGGGGGAGGTTTGTCAAAACCTGTGCAGAGGAAGAGTGGTGCAATTGCCCATAGCAACTAATCACATGGTTTCTTTCATTTTTCACAGGCCTTACTTAAAATGAAAGAAGCAATATGATTGGTTGCTATGGGCAACTGCACTATCTTCCTTTGCACAGGTTTTAATCTCCCCCTATGCAACTATATGTTAACAGTCTTTTACAGTTGACTTTAGAATTTGACTGAAAAAGTTCCAACAAACTCATACATCCATTGTATTCATCCAGCTTCACTCAGTATAGTAATCTGATCTATGTAGTTAGATCTTGCCACAGGAAGACTTGCTGGAGTTTATGGTCCTACAGCAAACATCAGCCAGATTTTCCCATTGGTTCTTTTTCCATCTATCTATAGTAATGCAGAGGTGGTGTCTGCTCTTTTCATTAAAGTGGAATATATTAAATGGGCTCTGTCAGATTCAAAAACTTTTTATATGTTTGTGGTAGCGGGGTTTGATGAGGGTAGATGTTGTTACTAGAGATGAGCGAATCGGACAAAGTCGAATTCTTTCCGAATTTCACAAAAAATTTGATTAGGACCGAATTGGAACTTTGACCAGATTCGAAATAACAAATTTCTTCATTAGCCACACCCGCTGTGATCGTCCTGTATAATGTATAGATGTGAGCGGCTTTCTCCTGCGCTCAAATCTCTGCAATAGATAGGACGATCGCAGCAGATGTCAGGAGTGACACCCACTGTGATCTTTCCTTAACTGCAGGTACTACTGCTCCAAACATGGAGCACACTCTGCTCCATGCTGGGAGCAGTAGTACCTGCAGGTAAGGAAAGATGACAGCGGCCGGACCCTCTTCTCTGGTCCCATTCTAGTATGAGTATATGCCTTACATATATACCTATAATTCATATTTCGGGCAGAGAGCTGTGATTGACTGGAACCATCAGGGAGTAGTAGTACTACCTAAAATATTTAAAAAATAAAGAGAAAAAAGTGAAACACACACTTTATTAAACACAATATTAAAATACATTACTAAGAAAAAAATGTAGAAAATTAATTATAAAAAATATATTATTTTTACATTTAAATGGTCCCTTTCTACATTTTTATTATTGCCGGCTATATTTTTAGGTCCCTGCCCAATCACATAAATTGATCCCAGTTTAAAAATTAAGATTTTTTATTTTTTTTGTCTTTCATTTTTTGTCTTTCAATTTTCCAGAGCGGGCAGGGACCCGAAAATTTAGTGCTCAATATTAAAAATGAATGAGAAGTGCATTTCATAATTTTTTTTCTAGTTTTTGTTCTAAATCATATAACTTTTATTTTCACTTTACTTTTTTAGCCCCATTTATTTTATTTTATTTTTTTCGGGCATTTAGATGTGCTGCAATGAATAATTGTGGGGATCAGAGGCAAGAAAAGGACAGGGACATCAGTAATATGTATAATATAGTAGGCAAAAAAAGGCTGAGTTTCCCTTATTTACCAAAAATCCATAAATTTACAGAGGTCTTCTATCAATATAATGTATGTATGTATTTAATGTAAGGACAATGTCATTGTAATTATACAGTATGAGCTGGTTTCAAATGACAGATTACTGCAAAACTCTTCTTGCAATTCCAATGTCTCTGCATATGCTGGAAGACATGGATGGGAGCTATAATTTCAGTAGGATGGAAAGGACTTTTTAGTAGCTGTAATGTGGGATGTGGGATTACCTTTTTATATATGTGAAAAATCTTTTATTTTTTTATATAGGGGATGATGGGAGTTATAATTCTTGAATTCCAGTTGTTCCCACTTACAATCACAGTGGTTGCAGACCAGCAGGGAGTCACTGGGACCGTATGAATGGAAGAAAGAAAGTTTAGAAATATACATTAGCCGCTCTAATTGAATAATGAAACCATACCCAATTAAGGTAAAACAGGTAATAGAACATCAAAGGAATGTAGGCCAAGTGGTTTGACATTAATTGGCTGTGGTTTCATTATTTAATTAAGGTCTTTCCCTCCTATTTCCTGTTCTTCATTCATCAGTCTGCTGTGTGAGGGGGAAAAAAACAAATATTATATCTGTCTGATTTCTGTATGATAGTACTCCGTGCTCTCTCCTGTCTGAAAGTACTCCTCTGTGCACTCTCCTGTCTGATAGTATTCCTCTATGCACTCTCCTGTCTGATAGTATTCCTCTGTGCTCTCTTCTGTTTGATAGGACTCCTCTGTGCTCTCTCCTGTCTGATAGGACTCCTCTGTGCTCTCTCCTGTCTGATAGGACTCCTCTGTGCTCTCTCTTGTCTGATAGGACTCCTCTGTGCTCTCACCTGTCTGATAGGGCTCCTCTGTGATCTCTCCTGTCTTATAGTACTCCGCTGTGCTCCCCTGTATGATAGTACTCATCTGTGCTCTCTCCTGTCTGATAGGACTCCTGTGTGCACTCTCCTGTCTGATAGGACTCCTGTGTGCACTCTCCTGTTTCATAGGACTCCTCTGTGCTCTCTCCTGTTTAGTAGTTCTCCTCTGTGTTCTCTCCTGTCTAGTAGTACTTCTCTGTGCTCTCTCCTGTCTGATAGTATTACTCTGTGCTCTCTCCTGTCTGATAGTACTCATATGTGCTCTCTCCTGTCCTATCAGATAGAGGAGTGCTAGCCCACCCTTACTTACTGGACTTTGTCAATGCCTGTGCTTCAGCTTAGACAAAGCCATGATTTTATGCAAAAGGTAAGAAAAGAATAAATGCCAGCACTCACTATTTTAAGATCTTTATTAGAAGTATCGGTGCATCTGTACAACTTCAGCAGGCAGGGTGTTTAGAAGCAGGGGTATGGGAGCAGCACGCGCACTTCCACAGGCTGATACGTCGGCTTAGAAAACACGCACCTTAATTAACCCCTTAAAGGACCAAGCCCATTTTCACCTTAAGTACCAGAGCATTTTTTGCACATTTGACCACTGTCACTTTAAGCATTAATAACTCTGTGATGCTTTTACTTATGAATTTGATTCCGAGATTATTTTTTCATGACATATTCTACTTTAACATTGTGGTAAAGTTTTATCGATAATTTCTTGGTGAAAAATTCAAAAATTTTATGAAAAAATGAAAATTTTGCTTTTTTTTTACTTTGAAACTCTCTGCTTATAAGGAAAATGGACATCTCAAATTAATGATATATTGATTCACATATACAATATGTCTATTCATATTAGAAATACCCCATAAATTACACCATTATAGAAACTGCACCCCTCAAAGTATTCAGAATGACATTCAGAAAGCATACTAACCTTTTAGGGGTTTCACAGGAATAGCAGCAAAGTGAAGGTGAGAATTCAAAATCTTTATTTTTTTTACACTGGCATGTTCTTGTAGAGG
The DNA here is from genome assembly GCF_029499605.1 of Hyla sarda. Classification (NCBI taxonomy): domain Eukaryota; kingdom Metazoa; phylum Chordata; class Amphibia; order Anura; family Hylidae; genus Hyla; species Hyla sarda. The sequence goes on from NC_079192.1 coordinate 325,190,226, forward strand.
AGAGAAATCTTCCTAAAATTTGTAATCCAATTTCTCTCGAGTAAGGAAATACCTCATATGTGTTCTGCGGGCGCAGTAGGGGGCTCAGAAGGGATGGCACAACAGTGGGATTTTGGAGAGTGAATTTTTCTGAAATGGTTTTTGGGGGGCCTGTCACATTTAAGAATCCCCTATGGTGCCTGAACAGCAGAAAATACCCCACATGGCATACCATTTTAGAAACTAAACCCCTTAAGGAACATAACAAGGGGTACAGTGAGCCTTAACACCCCACAGGTGTTTGACGACTTTTCGTTAAAGTTGGATGTGTAAATACATTTTTTTTAGTTTTCACAAAAATGCTGTTTTTCCCCCCAAATTTTACATGTAACCCCATCTCTTCTGAGTATTAAAATACCCCAGGAATACCCCAGGTGTGGACGTCAAGTGTAAGGACATACCTCATATTTGACATAAACTTCTCTGCGGGTGCACACCATGTCTCAGAAGAGCAGGAGCGCCATTCAGCTTTTTGAGATTTTTGTCAGGGGCCTTAACCTGTTCAGGACGTGGGGAGTATGCATACGCCCTGCATCCCGAGTCCCTAAGGACGTAGGGGGTATGCATACGCCTGTGGGAATTCCGGTCCCCGCCACTAGCCTGTTGGGGACCGGACCGGGATGCCTGCTGAAATCATTCAGCAGGCATCCCTGCACATTGCCGAGGGGGGTCCCGATGTTACCCCAATATTTCATTTGCACAAGGGGTAATAGGAAAAAATGTAACTCCATTGCTTCTGAGTATGGAAATACCCCATATGTGGACGTAGCATGCTGTGTGGGTGCACTACAGGGCTCAAGAGTCATAGATCTATGTTTGCATTTGAGGACTATGGCATATCAGTACGTGATGGTCACATACATTCAGCGGAAAATAGAAGAAAAGAACACCCACATGTGACCCCATTCCACACAGTATAGCCCTTGGGAAGGTGTATAGGGGGAACTTTTTGAGAAATTCATGAAGTGTACTATGGGTGTGGGGGGAATGAAAATTGCAATTTTACTAATGATATGCCAATTATGTTCCCAGAATGATGACCCCCAGAGCATAGCCAAAAGTAAAAATGATGCCTGGCCCAAACCCAATGCTCTGAATCATCATTCGGGAATGTGATGTGTGTGGCCGTCCCTAACCTGTTGCCTCAAATGCGCACACCGCTCAGGTGGAGAGAGAGCGCTGCGCATTTGAGGCAACATAAAAAAAACCCTGATGCTAGTGACTCAGTGATCCATGACCCATTTTTGAAAAAATACCCCCAGAGGTCTTATCGGGTTTTTTTTTTTTTTATGAAAGAGTTTTTTGGGCAATTTAGTGGTTCATGGGGTTAAAATTTGGAATGTACTCTGGACTTGGTACATTGGGGTCAAATTATGCTAAATTAAAAAGGAAAAGGGAAAATTTAGTACTCCATGGAAGTGTGATACTCCCCGAGTCTGGTGTCATCCTGGCACCTATATTTCCAGTTCCTTAGGAACTCCGGCCTGCTCTTTCCCAATCGCCAAAGATCAGGGCCCTTAGGACTTCTTCTTGGAATTGGAGGAATGTCCCTGTGCTGCCAGCATACTGGGACAGTACAAAATAGTTGTACATGGCAACCTGTACCAAGTAGACCGCAACTTTTTTGTACCATACCTGTGTTTTCCGCTTGGCATTATATGGCTTGAGGACTTGATCAGAGAGAACAACTCCCCCATATACCGATTGTAGCCCAGAATACAATCAGGCTTAAGGACCATTGTTGTGGTACCTCACACAGGGACAGGTGAGCTGCCTTTACCATGAATTGTGGTCAACATAAGGACAACCCTCTTATCCTTATACCTGACCAGCAACAGGTTTACATAAGTAAGGGCACGGGACTCATCTTTGGGAATAGGTGCCTGGAGTAGATTTAGAGGGAGGCCTCTCTGGTTCTTCCGCACTGTCCCACAAGCGGACGTGGATCTGGCAGCGAGGGATGTGAACAGAGGGATGCTGGTATAAAAGCTGGTATAAAAGTGTGTATGACACACCGTTATTAGAAGAAAAAAAAAACATTGCGGCTCAAAAAGGTGGCCAAATGCAGTGCCCTGAAGCCTTAATAGGGCCCGGGTCACTTTGGACCTATTAGGGGGTCAGGGAGGGGGGGAACAATTTTTTTTATTTTAATTTTTTTCAACTTCTTCCTGTCCCTCCACACACCCTGAACTACAGGTGGCAGGAGGTCACTTCTTCTGCCCTGAGGGGCACAGATCTTGTCAGAGGGGGGGTCCCTGGCTCCTCTCAGCTCTGCCTGCTGACTGAGCTCAGTGGGCTGGCAGTGCTGAGAGAAGGGGATATTAACCCCTCCTCTGCCAGCAGCTATTGGTTGGATGACCAATAGCAGCTCATCTGGGGAGGTGACGTAATCACCACCTCCCCCCACCCCCAGCAATGAGAGGTGATTGGCGGTGTATAGTACACCGACGATCACCTTCTAATTCCGATTCCAGGTCATCCGGTGACACGTATGACCGGAATCGCCGCAGATCGCAGGTGTGAATTCAGGACCCCCCCAGGTGTTGTCACGGGATTCTTACTGAATGATTTCAACAGGCATCCCGGTCCCCGCCTGGCGAACCGCGGGGAAATGAATTCCCACAGGCATACAGGCAGGGGCGGATCCAGAGTCGAGTCTCGGGAGGGACACTATTAGAGTATTTTGTGTTGGCGGACAGAAAATAAGATGCTTCTCACGGAACTTACAATATTATTAAATGTATCATACAGTCCTAACATTGTTTAAGACTCTTCGGCCATGTTCACATGTCAGAATAATAATCAAATACACAAATTGCCACAGAATAGGAAAGTGCTAAAGAGGTTTTTGCCATTTAAAACTACAGCTCCCAGTATGACCTAAGCAGTGGTATGGTTATGCTGGGAGTTGTTGTTTCACCCATCATTACTGCAGAACTTACAAGTGACTCCAGCTCTGATAGGACACAGTAAGGAGAATACAGAATGATATCAGTGGCTACAGGTGACGTCTTCTCTATAGCCTTTCCTTATCTAATTCAGATGGTACATACCGCCAGGACTTGTTCCAGCTAAATTTTCTCTCAGCAGAACTTGACGCCCAGATGGTTTCTGTCAGCGGATTCTGATCCTCTATATGAAAACAATAATTATTATAATACTGCCAAACACTGTATTCTTCTAATACAATACCGCCACACACCCTCGGAATATATGTCACGATTCGGCTGGCAGGAGGTGGATCCTCTGTGCCAGAGAGGGATTGGCGTGGACCGTGCTAGTGGACCGGTTCTAAGTTACTACTGGTATTCACCAGAGCCCGCCGCAAAGCGGGATGGTCTTGCAGCGGCGGTAGTAACCAGGTCATATCCACTAGCAACGGCTCAACCTCTCTGACTGCTGAAGATAGGCGCGGTACAAGGGAGTAGACAAGAGCAAGGTCGGACGTAGCAGAAGGTCGGGGCAGGCAGCAAGGATCGTAGTCAGGGGCAACGGCAGGAGGTCTGGAACACAGGCTAGGAACACACAAGGAAACGCTTTCACTGGCACAATGGCAACAAGATCCGGCGAGGGAGTGCAGGGGAAGTGAGGTATACATAGGGAGTGCACAGGTGAACACACTAATTAGACCAACTGCGCCAATCAGTGGCGCAGTGGCCCTTTAAATCGCAGAGACCCGGCGCGCGCGCGCCCTAGGGAGCGGGGCCGCGCGCGCCGGGACAGGACCGACGGAGAGCGAGTCAGGTACGGGAGCCGGGGTGCGCATCGCGAGCGGGCGCCACCCGCATCGCGAATCGCATCCCGGCTGGAGGCGGTATCGCAGCGCACCCGGTCAGTAGATCTGACCAGGGCGCTGCAGAAGCGAGGGTGTTGCGAGCGCTCTGGGGAGGAGTGGGGACCCGGAGCGCTCGGCGTAACAGTACCCCCCCCGTTGGGTCTCCCCCTCTTCTTGGAGCCTGAGAACCTGAGGACCAGACTTTTGTCTAGGATGTTGTCCTCAGGTTCCCAGGATCTCTCTTCAGGACCACAGCCCTCCCAATCAACCCAAAAACATTTTTTCCCTCTGACCGTCTTGGAGGCCAGTATCTCCTTCACGGAGAAGATGTCAGAAGAACCGGAAACAGGAGTGGGAGGAACAAGTTTGTGAGAGAAACGGTTGATGATGAGTGGTTTAAGGAGAGAGACATGAAAGGCATTGGGAATACGAAGAGAAGGAGGAAGAAGAAGTTTGTAAGAGACAGGATTAATTTGGCACAAGACTTTGAAAGGCCCCAGATAGCGTGGTCCCAGTTTGTAACTGGGGACACGAAAGCGGACATATTTAGCGGAGAGCCATACCTTGTCTCCGGGAGCAAAGATGGGGGGAGCTCTTCTTTTCTTATCGGCAAACTTTTTCATGCGAGATGAAGCCTGTAAAAGAGAATTTTGGGTCTCTTTCCATATGGTGGAAAGATCACGAGTCACTTCATCTACAGCGGGCAAACCAGAGGACATGGGAATAGGGAGGGGGGGAAGAGGGTGACGGCCGTACACCACGAAAAATGGGGATTTAGCAGAAGATTCAGAGACTCTAAAGTTGTACGAGAATTCGGCCCAAGGTAGAAGATCTGCCCAGTCATCCTGGCGGGAGGAAACAAAATGCCGTAAATAGTCACCCAGGACCTGGTTAATTCTTTCTACTTGCCCATTGGATTGAGGATGATAAGCAGAAGAGAAGTTTAATTTAATCTTGAGTTGTTTACAGAGAGCCCTCCAGAATTTTGACACGAATTGGACACCTCTATCCGAGACAATCTGCGTGGGCAAACCGTGAAGACGAAAAATGTGTACAAAAAATTGTTTTGCCAACTGAGGCGCTGAAGGAAGACCAGGAAGAGGAATAAAATGTGCCATCTTGGAAAATCGATCAACGACCACCCAAACAACAGTGTTGCCACGGGATGGGGGTAGGTCTGTAATAAAGTCCATACCAATCAGAGACCAAGGCTGTTCGGGAACAGGCAGAGGGTGAAGGAGACCAGCAGGCTTCTGGCGAGGAGTCTTATCCCGGGCACAGACAGTACAGGCCCGCACAAAATCAACAACATCTGTTTCCAGAGTCGGCCACCAATAGAAACGAGAGATGAGTTGCAAGGACTTTTTGATGCCGGCATGGCCTGCGAGGTGGGAGGAGTGACCCCATTTGAGAATCCCGAGACGTTGGCGTGGAGAAGCGAAGGTCTTCCCTGGAGGAGTTTGCCTGATGGAGGCTGGAGAAGAGGAGATCAGACAGTCAGGAGGAATGATGTGTTGCGGAGAGACCTCTACTTCCGAGGCATCCGAGGAACGAGAGAGAGTATCGGCCCTAATGTTCTTGTCGGCAGGGCGAAAATGAATTTCAAAGTTAAAACGGGCAAAGAACAACGACCACCTGGCCTGGCGAGGATTCAGCCGTTGGGCAGACTGGAGATAGGAGAGATTCTTGTGATCGGTGAAAATGATAACTGGAAATTTTGATCCCTCCAGCAGATGCCTCCATTCCTCAAGTGCCAATTTAATGGCCAGTAGTTCTCGATCCCCGATGGAGTAGTTCCTCTCCGCCGGAGAGAAGGTCCTAGAAAAAAAAACACAAGTAACAGCATGCCCGAAAGAATTTTTTTGTAGAAGGACCGCTCCAGCTCCCACTGAGGAGGCATCAACCTCCAATAGGAAGGGTTTAGATGGGTCAGGTCTGGAGAGCACGGGAGCAGAAGAAAAGGCAGACTTGAGCCGTTTAAATGCGTCTTCCGCTTGGGGAGACCAGGACTTAGGATTGGCATTCTTCTTGGTTAAAGCCACGATAGGAGCCACAATAGTGGAAAAATGTGGAATAAATTGTCTGTAATAATTGGCGAACCCCAAAAAACGTTGGATAGCACGGAGTCCGGAGGGGCGTGGCCAATCTAAGACGGCAGAGAGTTTATCTGGGTCCATTTGTAGTCCCTGGCCAGAGACCAAGTATCCTAGGAAAGGAAGAGATTGACATTCAAACAGACATTTCTCCATTTTGGCATAGAGTTCATTGTCTCGAAGTCTCTGAAGAACCAAGCGGACATGCTGGCGATGTTCTTCTAAGTTGGCAGAAAAAATCAGAATATCGTCCAGATACACAACAACACAGGAATATAAGAGATCACGAAAAATTTCATTAACAAAGTCTTGGAAGACGGCAGGGGCGTTGCACAGGCCAAAGGGCATGACCAGATACTCAAAGTGTCCATCTCTGGTGTTAAATGCAGTTTTCCATTCGTCCCCCTCCCTGATGCGGATGAGATTATATGCACCTCTTAAGTCCAGTTTGGTAAAGATGTGGGCACCTTGAAGGCGATCAAAGAGTTCAGAGATAAGAGGTAGGGGGTAGCGGTTCTTTACCGTGATTTTATTAAGTCCGCGGTAATCAATGCAAGGACGTAGGGAGCCATCTTTTTTGGACACAAAGAAAAATCCAGCTCCGGCAGGAGAGGAGGATTTGCGGATAAACCCCTTTTTTAAATTTTCCTGGATGTATTCAGACATAGCAAGAGTCTCTGGGGCGGACAGAGGATAGATTCTGCCCCGGGGTGGAGTAGTGCCCGGGAGGAGGTCAATAGGACAGTCAAAAGGCCTGTGAGGAGGTAGAGTCTCAGCTTGCTTTTTGCAAAATACGTCAGCATAGTCCATATAAGCCTTAGGAAGACCGGTTACAGGGGGAACCACAGGGTCACGGCAGGGAGTACTGGGAACCGGTTTAAGACAGTTCTTGAAATAAGAAGTACCCCAGCTCTTGATTTCTCCTGTGGACCAATCAAGGGTAGGGGAATGGCGTTGAAGCCACGGTAGTCCAAGGAGAATTTCGGAAGTGCAATTGGAGAGGACCAAAAACTCAATTTTTTCGTGATGAGGTCCGATGCACATTAGGAGGGGTTCCGTGCGGTAACGCACGGTACAGTCCAATCTTTCATTGTTAACACAATTGATGTAGAGGGGTCTGGCGAGACTGGTCACTGGGATGTTGAACCTGTTGATGAGAGAGGCCAAAATAAAATTTCCTGCAGATCCGGAATCCAAGAAGGCCATAGTAGAGAAGGAGAAGGTAGAGGCAGATATCCGCACAGGCGCAGTAAGGCGTGGAGAAGCAGAGTTGACATCAAGAACTGCCTCACCCTTGTGCGGAGTCAGCGTACGTCTTTCCAGGCGGGGAGGACGGATAGGACAATCCTTCAGGAAGTGTTCGGTACCGGCACAGTACAGGCAAAGATTCTCCATGCGGCGTCGTGTCCTCTCTTGAGGTGTCAAGCGAGACCGGTCAACTTGCATAGCCTCCACGGCGGGAGGCACAGGAACGGATTGCAGAGGACCAGAGGAGAGAGGAGCCGGGGAGAAAAAACGCCTCGTGCGAACAAAGTCCATATCCTGGCGGAGCTCCTGACGCCTTTCGGAAAAACGCATGTCAATGCGAGTGGCTAGATGAATGAGTTCATGCAGTTTAGCAGGAATTTCTCGTGCGGCCAGAACATCTTTAATGTTGCTGGATAGGCCTTTTTTAAAGGTCGCGCAGAGGGCCTCATTATTCCAGGATAATTCGGAAGCAAGAGTACGGAATTGGATGGCGTACTCGCCAACGGAAGAATTACCCTGGACCAGGTTCAGCAGGGCAGTCTCAGCAGACGAGGCTCGGGCAGGTTCCTCAAAGACACTTCGAATTTCCGAGAAGAAGGAGTGTACAGAGGCAGTGACGGGGTCATTGCGGTCCCAGAGCGGTGTGGCCCATGACAGAGCTTTCCCAGACAGAAGGCTGACTACGAAAGCCACCTTAGACCTTTCAGTAGGAAACTGGTCCGACATCATCTCCAAGTGCAGGGAACATTGTGAAAGAAAGCCACGGCAAAACTTAGAGTCCCCATCAAATTTATCCGGCAAGGATAGTCGTAGGCCGGAAGCGGCCACTCGCTGCGGAGGAGGTGCAGGAGCTGGCGGAGGAGATGATTGCTGAAGCTGTGGTAGTAGCTGCTGTAGCATCACGGTCAGTTGAGACAGCTGGTGGCCTTGTTGCGCTATCTGTTGCGACTGCTGGGCGACCACCGTGGTGAGGTCGGCGACAACTGGCAGTGGAACTTCAGCGGGATCCATGGCCGGATCTACTGTCACGATTCGGCTGGCAGGAGGTGGATCCTCTGTGCCAGAGAGGGATTGGCGTGGACCGTGCTAGTGGACCGGTTCTAAGTTACTACTGGTATTCACCAGAGCCCGCCGCAAAGCGGGATGGTCTTGCAGCGGCGGTAGTAACCAGGTCGTATCCACTAGCAACGGCTCAACCTCTCTGACTGCTGAAGATAGGCGCGGTACAAGGGAGTAGACAAGAGCAAGGTCGGACGTAGCAGAAGGTCGGGGCAGGCAGCAAGGATCGTAGTCAGGGGCAACGGCAGGAGGTCTGGAACACAGGCTAGGAACACACAAGGAAACGCTTTCACTGGCACAATGGCAACAAGATCCGGCGAGGGAGTGCAGGGGAAGTGAGGTATACATAGGGAGTGCACAGGTGAACACACTAATTAGACCAACTGCGCCAATCAGTGGCGCAGTGGCCCTTTAAATCGCAGAGACCCGGCGCGCGCGCGCCCTAGGGAGCGGGGCCGCGCGCGCCGGGACAGGACCGACGGAGAGCGAGTCAGGTACGGGAGCCGGGGTGCGCATCGCGAGCGGGCGCCACCCGCATCGCGAATCGCATCCCGGCTGGAGGCGGTATCGCAGCGCACCCGGTCAGTAGATCTGACCGGGGCGCTGCAGAAGCGAGGGTGTTGCGAGCGCTCTGGGGAGGAGTGGGGACCCGGAGCGCTCGGCGTAACAATATAATTCTGACACACTGTACCTCCTGAATATACAACACACTGTACCCTCTGAATATAATACTGCCACACACCATACCCTCTGTATATAATACTATCACATACTGCACCCTCTGAATATAATGCTACCACACACTGTGTTCTCTAAATTTAATACTACCACACACTGCACTCTCTGAATATAACTTGCTGTGCAGTGCACCCTCTGAATAAAATACCCAAATGTTTTGTGGCCCATAAAAAACGTACCTATGTAATAATGCCCTCTGTCTTGTGCCCCTAACATATATTGCCCCCTGTGCTGTGCCCTTCACATATAATGCCCCTGTTCTTTGCCCCTCACATATAATGCCCCAATCATGCGCCCCTCACTTATAATGCCCCGTGCTGTGCCCTTCACATATAATGCCCCCGTTTTTTGCCCCTCACATATAATGCCCCCTGTTCTGTGCCCCTCACATATAATGCCCCCTGTGCTGTGCCCCTCACATATAATGCCCCCATCCTGTCCCCTCAGGGGGCATTATATGTGAGGGGCAAAGCACAGGGGGCATTTTATGTTTGGGGCGCATGATAGGAGCATTATTTGTGAAGGGCGCATGATGGGGGCATTATATATGAGGGGCGCATGATGGGGGCATTATATGTGAGGGGTGCATGATGGGGGCATTATATATGAGGAGTGCATTATGGGGCATTATATGTGATGGGCACAGCACAGGGGGCATTATATGTGAGGGGCACAGCACAGGGGGCATTATATGTGTGGGGCAAAGCACGGGGCATTATATGTGTGGGGCACAGCACAGGTGTCATTATATGTGTGGAGCACAGCACAGGGGGCATTATATGAAATAATGCCTCCTGGGCTGTGCCCCTTACATATAATGGCCCCTGTGCTGTGCCCCTCACATATAATGCCCCCTGTGCTGTGCCCCACACATATAATTTATATGTGTGGGGCACAGCACAGGGGTCATTATATGTGAGGGGCACAGCACACGGGGCATTATATGTGAGGGGCACAGCACAGGGGGCATTATATGTGAGGGGCACAACACAGGGGGCATTATATGTGAGGGGCACAGCACAGGAGGCCTTATTTCATATAATGCCGTCTGTGCTGTGCTCCACACATATAAAGCCCCCTGTGCTGTGCCCCACACATATAATTTATATGTGAGGGGCACAGCACAGGGGGCATTATATGTGAGGGGCACAGCACAGAGGGCATTATATGTGAGGGGCACAGCACAGAGGGCATTATATGTGAGGGGCACAGCACAGGAGGCATTATTTCATATAATGCCCCCTGTGCTGTGCTCCACACATATAATGCCCCCTGTGCTGTGCCCCTCACATATAATGCCCCCTGTGCTGTTCCCCACACATAGTTACATAGTTACATAGTTAGTACGGTCGAAAAAAGACATATGTCCATCAAGTTCAACCAGGGAATTAAGGGGTAGGGGTGTAATTTAATTTATATGTGTGGGACACAGCACAGGGGGCATTATATGTGAGGGACACAGCACAGGAGGCATTATTTCATATAATGCCCCCTGTGCTGTGCTCCACACATATAATGCCCCCTGTGCTGTGCCCCTCACATATAATGCCCCCTGTGCTGTGTCCCTCACATATAATGCCCCCTGTGCTGTGCCCCACGCATATAATTTATATGTGTGGGACACAGTACAGGGGGCATTATATGTGAGGGGCACAGCACAGGGGGGGCCCCCTGCCATGTGCTCTTCCCATATAATGCCCCCTGTGCTTTGCCCTGCAGCCCCTCACATTTAATATTCCCTTTTCCCAAGTTTTTAAATCCCCCTCCCCCTGTACGATATAGTTCCCCAAATCCCCTGGGCCCTGAGCATACTCTTTAGTACTTACAGTATGCGGGCTGCGGGGACAGCATCTCTGGGCGCCGGCGCGATGATGTGGCGTCATCGCGCCGGCCTCTAGTGGATCGCATCCCCGCAGCTCACTCACTGTGTAATCACAGTGTGTGAAAGGTTAGTGAATGGTGGAGCTGGAGCTTACAGCTTCAGCTCCACCATGCAAGGTAGTGGGGCGGGTGCTGCAATCTCGCTGCCCCGTTGCCCCCCCCCCCCCCCCGGATCCGCCACTGCATACATGTATGCCCTGGGTTCTTAAGTACTAGGGCATCAGGGCGTACCTGTACGCCCTTGGTCCTTAAGAGGTTAAGTATGTGTGGAATGCTGGGATGGTTGTCATGGCTACACCCAAACGTAGTAGTGTCAGGTGACATAACTACAGAAAACATAAACAGTGAAGGAAATCAAATAAACATTAAACATCAAAGAAAAGGAAGTAACTCATTACGATCATTGAGCCCTAAAGCTCCTGTTGCATTAAGCTTAACGATCCATCCTGCCTCCTTTGATTGTTATGATCCCCGACATAAAATGGAGGATTCACCCTCTCAAGTCCAAAAAATTTCAAGCAGGTTGGGTTACGCTCACTTCCATATGGCTTGGGAAAGTGCACGTCCTGCGCGAAACAATGCTGTCCTGACACCCCTGCACCTTAACACCCTGCCCACCAAAGTTGTATAGATGCACAGATACTTCTTATAAAGATCTCTGAATGGTGAGTGCTGGCATCTATTCTTTCTTACCTTTTGCATTTTATTTGTGGATTTGCATTGTGCAACGCCCAATCGGAGCAGGTGCAGGAAGTGTAGCAGTCTCTCCCTGAGAACGCTGTGTGACTATTAGTGGTGTATGTTCCAGTGCACTTACTCCTCATTGAACTAAAGACATGATTTTATAAGCCATTATTTCTATAAAACAGGAAATAACATTTTCTTAGGAAGTATATTAGAAAGGTTAATGTTTTGCCAAAATGTACAACATATAAAAATGTGCCCATTTAAAGCCTTTCTCCTTTCTTGAATTAATAATACTTGCCCAACATCTTGGTCATGTTCTACCCCATATTTGCTCTTGCCTCCTGCAGGAAAAAATTGTAGATATTATATAAGTTAGTAAAGGGGTACTTTCGTGTTACACATTTATGAAATATCCACAAGATATGCCATGAAAGGGATAAGTGTAGGTTCACCTTCCAAGACCTTAACCCCTTAAGGATGCAACCCATTTGGACCTTAAGGACGCAGACAATTTTATTTTTATGTTTTCGATTTTTCCTCCTCGCCTTCAAAAAGTCATAACTCTTTTATATTTTTATCCATTTACTAGTGTGAGGGCTTGTTTTTTGCGCGACCAGTTGTCCGTTGTAATGCCATCACTCACTCACTACCATAAAATGTATGGCGCAACCAAAAAAATACTATTTGTGTGGGGAAATTAAAAAGAAAATCGCAATTTTGCTAATTTTGGAAGGTTTCGTTTTCACGCCGTACAATTTACGGTAAAAATGACATGTGTTCTTTATTCTTTGGGTCAATATGATTAAAATCATACCTGTGATAACATACTTTTCTATTACTGTTGCACTTAAAAAAAATCACAAACTTTTTAACCAAATGAGTACGTTTAAAATCCCCCTATTTTGAAGACCCATAACTTTTTCATTTTTCCATATAAGCGGCGGTATGAGGTCTCATTTTTTGCGCCGTGATCTGTACTTTTTATTGATACCATATTTGCTTATATAAAACTTTTAATACATTTTTTATTAATTTTTTGGGGGAATAAAAGGTTATTAAAAAAAAGCAACTATTTTGGACTTTTTTTTTTAACGTTCACGCCGTTCACCGTACGGTACCTTAACATTATATTTTAATAGTTCAGATATTTATGCACGCAGTGATACCAAATATGTAAATAAAATATTTTTTTAACACTTTTTGGGGGGGAAATAGGGAAAATGGGACAATTTACGTTTTTACGTTTCTGGTCTGCGGGAAGGCAGATGAGAGCAGAAGACTCCTGGAAGACAGCAGAGGCAGGTGAGGGGACCTCCGGCTGCCGTGCAGGATGATCGGATTGCCGCTGCAGCGCTGCGGGCAATGCGATCATCCATTTAAGTGACCGCGATGCTGCAGATGCCGTGATCTGTATTGATCACGGCATCTGAGGGGTTAATGGCGGACATCCGCGGGATCGCGATGTGACGTCACCAGGATGTACATTTACGGCGCTCGCTGTTAAGGGGTTAACCTAATAGGAGAAACAGTAAGGTATTTTTCTGTTCTGTGCGGCTGCTGGTCTATACTGTAGGCTTAAATAGGGATTTGGCTGTGCATCCATTCAGCCTCTAAAATAAAGTCTATAGGAGTTTTAGAAATAACTAAGCCCTTGCAAGCATTTAGAGACAGCAGCCACACAGAATCACAAAATTTTGTGCCTTTGAAAGAGCTATGAGCAGACAATACAGGCACAGAAAGAGGCACACTCTAGGGCCGGTCTGTCAGAACCTATAGGGTTAAAAGATTCTGACAGGTTCTTTGTTGTTTTTTGTTGCTGGCTTACGCCCGGCAGTCTGGACTGGTCAGCTGACCTTAATTGCAGCACCTGTTCTTGCTCCATATAAGCTAGCAGTCTACTCCCAGTCAGTGCTTGCTATGGAGCTCAGTATGTACTCTAGCTGTCTGTCTTCTGTATTGGTAATATCTGGCTTTTTAAACCTTTGGCTCCTCTCTCTGACTTTTCTGCTATTAGCGACTCTGTACTGTGACATCTCCTGGCTTCAGACGCGCATAGTTGACATTGGACTTATTGTATGAGTGTTTAGTCTTCCTTTGTTAATCTGTCTGTTCCTATTGTCCCCGGACCTAGTCTGTGTCATTGTAGTTTATTATTTTGACAATTATGCCCCTCACGTATATAGGAAGGAACTGTCTTTGTGGTTACAGACCTGTCGTTTAGGGCAGGTATGTAAGTAGGCAGGGAAAGGGGAGCAGGAGAGATTTTAGGAAGTGGTGCGTGGCCTCCAACTTTGATTTGTCAAATTCTCCAGCTTTGATTTGTCAGTTCAGACTAGGGTTATCTGACACCGTTAAAGGACATGCTTGTTACGTATACCTCTCCTGACACCCTTGTCCAAGCCATGACTCTACCTGTACATTTGAATAGACGTTTGCGAGAACGCAAACAGGAGTGTTCTTCATCCGCTGTCTCTCCTGTCCTGCTTAATTCCTCTCCTGTTTCCAAATATATCCCTGAGGATGAACCTATGCAGATAGGGTGCATTTGTACCCCGGAAGAACGCAAGCGGTTTCTTCAACTCAATGGCCTGTGTTTCTATTGTGGTGAGAACACAAATTTCATCGCCTCCTGTGTCAAGCGTCAGCATCAAAGTGGCAATCGTGGTAGCCACTTGGATGCACAGGTATATCATGCTTCCCAGAGAGCTACGCCTGGCAGATTTCTTCTGAGGGCATTATTATGAAGCCTGTTTTGCATCAGCCTCTGGTTAAATCGTCATCTTGTGAAATCATTGGCAATAAGAGTCTGAAGAGCACTCCAGTTGATTTGCAGTCAGAGGGTAGTAATGAGAATCTGGAAGATGACTGTGAGGACACCAATGAGTGGTGTGATTTGGAGGATGAGGTTACTGATGAGGACATTGATGGTCCATCTGTATCCAAGTCAAGACTCTTTACTCTCAGATTGTGAAGGGTCCGGTGGCCCCTCCTAAAAGGGGGGTACTGTCAGAACCTATAGGGTTAAAAGGTTCTGACAGCTTCTTTGTTGTTTTTTGTTAGAGTGCACTCCTTCCCTGCCCATACGTGACACAGTCATCACCGTATCCACTGCGTCATATACGCTTCTGATCCGTTAAGTATGACCCTACCCTAATGGAATGTGCTGTCAGATGCCAAAACCACCCATAAGGGGTAACACTAGGACATGCATTACGCCATACCACTTGTCCCTGAATGCCCTGTCCCATTGTGGTTCCACTTGTATTTGAACTGTACTATTCACTTTACTGGAATCTGTTTTGCCAGTACTTTTTGTTGGTTTTTAGTTTAATTTGGCCGGATGGTAGAGAAAAATATTGCGACATATGGGAAGGGTTTTCAATTATTTTGAGTGCAATCATGTTCTTGCTGTTTTCTTAGGCAACTGTTAGTATGCTGTTCTAGGGTTTTTAACAATGTTACATTTCCTTAAATATATCATAAACATGTTGAAATCAGATAGATGGTTATGGTTTAAAGAGTGAGAATACATAATTTATACTTGATCTGGTTAGCGTTTGTTTTTAAAGTGATCTGTTTAACCCCTTAAAGGGGTACTATGCCCTAGACAACTTATCCCCTATCCAAAGGATAGGGAATAAGATGTCTGATCACAGGGGTCCTGCTGCTGGGGACCCCCGCAATCTCTCCTGCAGCCTGTGGGTCCCAGCTAATATCAGCAGCTGGAACCTGCTGGTAATGGCGGACATCAGCGATCACGCTGATGCCCGCCATTTACCCTTCAGATGCCCTCATCCAGCCACAAATATGGAAAAATGTGGATGTTTTTAATGTGTGAATAGAACAGGGTGAACATATAGTTATGAGGTGTTTGCTATATTCCTGCATCAAATATGTAAATGGAATCATGAACATCTCATCAATTATCTTAATGGAATATTGTATTTCGTAATATAGCCACATTGTTCTGACACATTAAGGCCTCTTTCACATTGCCGTTGGGCTCAGCTATGTGTGTACACAATTTTTTTTCTCCGCTAATCTTCGGTAAACTACTGGATCTTCACTGGACCCCATTCAAGTCAATAGGATCCATCGGGACCCGTTTTTGAGGATGTTCGGCACAAAAAAAAAAAAGAGCTGACAGGACCGTTAGGGAGACGGAGCGAGCAGTAGCATGATATAACCACTGTTCCGATAAAAGTCTGTCAAGGTCAGGCCTCAGGACTGAAATGTGGATCCATGGTGTCTTTACTTGACATGGCTAGCCTAAATATCAATAAAGCTAGATCTTTAGATTTTTCTCTTTTTGCTAAAATTCAACACAGAATCATGGAAATGAGACTTTATGATCTTATTTGAAAAGATTTGCACTTTACAATGGTGATTCTAGAATAAATAAGAAGTGTGAGAAATTACTGTATACCTCTTATCCATCATGCTAGTTATGTTAATAGCTAAGTGTTAGGATCACTACTCATTTGTCATATTACTGATGACTAAACAAGAAAATCAGTACATTGCAAAAAAAAAGACATAAAATAACATCCTGATATTCAGATTTACAGTGATCTATCATTACTAGGGATGAGCGAATCGAATCTGACAAATCCAAATTCGTTACAAATTTCAGGAAAAATTTCGATTTGCAATGAATGTGAATATCCCCGCGATTCGCTCACGCAAATTGCTTCATTAAACTCCAATTAGTGCGGTCCAGGCTCCAGGGCATCTAAAATGGTGGATCCACATGTGAGGACATGAGGCAAGGAATCCTGGGAAGGTGGGTAGGTGGGATGACCCTTAATCACATGCAGCCTGTCAGCAGCCAGCCACCCCTGAGATGTCACAACCCTATATAAATCGGCAGCCATCTTGCGGCCAGTCACTTTAGCCTTTAATTGCAGAGAGAGAAAGACAGCAGTGTGTGTTGCACAGAAAATCATTTTTACAGGAGCGATTCACCTCAAGCCGAAATACAGCTTAGAAGGACTGACAGGGAAGGGAGTGAGATTGAGAGAGAGTGCAATTTAGGGTGTAGTACACAGCAACTGTGTGCTGCAGTACTGGTGTGTACAGCAACTGAAAAGCTAATAGTAGCCATCCAGGGGGAGTAGAGCACTAAAAGCATATTGTCCTCTATTAAGTGTAACCAGTGCATACATCTAAGTGGTGTACCATTTTGTTCCTGTTAAAGTCTTCAGGGCCTAGATACTCTGAAAGGCCAAGCAAAATTACAAACCTGCTGGTGTTGTAGACAAATACTGTTTTAAGCATACTGGAGCACATTGTCCTCACCTCATAAGTGCATACCACATATGTACATTTTAGCAGTGTATTATTTTGTTCCTGTTAAAGTCTTAAGGGCCTGTTTTAGTGGAGCGTATTGTACTCCCCTCATATACAAGCTAAATATGTCAGGCAGAGAATTGCCAGGACATGCACAGAGGAGTGGCAGAGGCCTTCATTCATTAGGCAGAGGTCGCAGCAGACTAGGGGCAAGTGGCAGCAGGAGTTGCAGCAAGAGGCCTGAGCTCCCGTATCACCAAGCAGTTGTGTCTTGACAAACAACCCATCTGCCATCGTTGATTGGTTATCACGCTCATCCATTTCATCACAAGTGACATCTGACACCCCCAGTCAACAGTCGGTGGTTTCCTCAGACACAAACCTCAGTTGGCATGGCTCAGGAGCAGTCCCTGTCCTCCCCTTGCCTTTGTCCTATGCTGTTCCCTCCCTCACAGAAGTATCTTATGCTATGGGTTCAGCTCCACTTATTAGTGAGGACAATCTACTAGAGGACAGTCAGCAGTTACTGCCCAGCCAAGAAGTGGAGGAGACATCTGCCGCTTCCTCCGATAGGCGGGCAAGTAGTGATGAGGAGAGTGGCATGGGAGGTGGTGTTGCCAGCATTCAGGCACCTGAAGCAGACACTTTTGAGGAACCTGAGGAGGACATCAGTGACGTGCAGACACAACTCGATGATGATGATGATGATGATGAAGCCGATCACACTTGGGAGCCTGGTGCAGAAGGGGCTTCATCATCAGGAGAAGAGGCTTGCAGGTTGCCCGTGAGTCAGCAGTTGAGCCAGCAAGGTGGTAGCATGGTTGTCAGTCAGCATGGTGGCAGAAGTGGAAAGTCTGGAGCCAAACGTGCCGGGGTAGACCACCTGCTTTGCGGCAACCTACCTTCCCGGGAGGTAGTGGAACAGGGGTATCTGGAGTCAGCAGCAGTAGCAGTCAATCAGACCGGACTGTTGGTGGGAAAATCAGCTACTCAGTGGTGTGGCAGTTTTTCATCAAGCATCTGGAGGATGTTAACCTGGCCACATGCAAGATGTGTCGGCAGAAGGTGAAGCGTGGCCAGGGTCCCAATGTTGGCACCACGGCCCTGTGTCAACATATGCAACGTCACCATAAAGCGGCCTGAAAGATCCACCACTTCAGCCGAAGGGAGCTGTGTGTCATACCCATCTTCTGTCGCTCCAGATGTTCCGGCTCCTCCTACTTCGAGTCAGTCATTCCACCAACAATCCATCAGCGAGGCCATGTCCAAGAGACAACAGTATGCGCCCACTCATCCAATGGTGCAGAAGCTGAATGCGCTCCTGTCCAAGTTGCTGGTGCAGCAGTCCCTCCCTTTTCAAGTGGTGGACTCTGCATCTTTCAGAGAACTAATGGCTTGTGCCGAGCCGAGGTGGAGAGTCCCAAGCTGTCATTTCTTTGCGAAGAAGGCAGTACCAGCCCAGCACAATTTTGTGGAAGAGAAGGTGGGCCAGTCATTAAGCCTGTCCGTGTGTACCAAAGTGAACGGCAGCGCCAACGTGTGGAGCTGTAACTACGGTCAGGGACAATACATATCTTTTACAGCCCACTGGGTGAATGTGGTTCCTGCACAGCTATAACAGCAACTTTGAAAGGTCACGCCGCTTCCACCTCCACGCTCTCAGGCCATTGGTCATGTGACAGTGTGCGACTCCGCCTCCTCTACCTTGTCCTCAGCCTTCACTGCATGAACAAAAGGGCAGCCCCACACAGGAACCAATCCCTATTTCCACCTTAAAACCCTGGGAAATGGCAGTGTTTGTAGGTGGAAATAGGGAGAGGTTCCTGTGTGGTGCCGCCCTTTTTAGGGTGAGTAACACTTGCCAAGAAGGGAATTAATAATGCGAGAGTAGGGCCTTACAGGGGAAGTTTTTACCCCACCGGTTAATATGGACCATATGTTGTTCCCTTCCACCTCTCCGAGGTGGCACATGGGGTTTTTAGCACACCTTTCCTTTTGTTTGATTGAAAAAAATTATAAAAATTTGGGTCCATATATCTTATCCTAAGCATATTATTAAAAGTTAAAGGGGTATTCCAGGATTTTTTTTTTATTTGACTATGCTACAGGGGCTGTAAAGTTAGTGTAGTGCACAATATAGTGTGTGTACCTGTGTGTGGCGATTTTCTCACAATTCTTCTGTGATTTTCACTCCAATATTTATTTTTATCAGCATACAAAATGACTGTTGTCGCAGATTTTTCCCAGGTTGCAATGCGGCCGAGACCTGACTCATTAGTCAGTTGATGACAGGGAGCCTGTCTGCTTCAATGGGTGGAGGGATCAATCTGCAACTAATGCAACAGCTGTAGGCACCCTGATTGAAAACCACAGGTCTTTGAATGGATGCAGCTCATTTATGTTTCACAAGGTGGGGTGGCTGATGTGTGGGAGGGAGGAAAATGGAATTGTGGGATTTGTAGTCAAAAAAGAAAAGTCCAACAGGAAATACCAGTTCACAAAAAGCTAGCCACAATGTTATGGTAATCTCACAACATAGCCATTTAGCCCCAGGACAAGCACGGATCCTTCCTAAGCATGTTCATTACTACTTGCCAGGTATGTACTAAAATCACCTTATGGTGGAGAACCCCTTTAAGTTTTGCGTAATACATAACCTCAATACTTACTTGTGCACACTAACACTTTTACAAAAGAGACTGCGTTCTTCTGCCTATCTGCCTCAGCTACTACTCTGGTCCTGCCACACCCCTAATGTCACACATCTGATGCCAAGTTCTCCTTTTTTCAACCACCTTAGTCACTGGATGCTGTTATTGCCACCCACCGTACCACTTTGTCACCGGGTCACTTTCTGGATTTCTGATGCAACTGCTGCCTCCTCCAGGTTGTCTCATTCTGCCACTATATGTTCTTCTCATGCTGATGCCAGCTCCAAGCTGTCTCATTCTGCCACCATATGTTCTCCTCATGCTGATGACAGCTCAAAGCTGTGTCATACTGCTACTATATGTTCTCCTCATGCTGCTTCCCCTTCCAGGCTGTGTCGTTCAGCCATTAAATGTTCTCCTCATACAGCCAAACACTCCAGGCTGTGTCATTTAGCCACTATATGCTGCCGCCAACTCCAGGCTGTGTCATACAGCCACTATATGGTATCCTCATGCTTCCGCCACCTCCAGGCTGTGTCATTCAGCCACTATAAGTTCTCCTCATACTGATGCCACCTCTAGGCTCTGTCATTGTGCCGCTCTGGGACAGTGATTCTAATAGTGATGCCTCTGATCTGCATGCCATACTGAATAACAGTATTATTTCACTAACCTAGCACACACCCTATGCGTGTTATAGCAAGGGAAAGTGTTCTACACCCCTTTTGAGGCTCTTTGTAGGCCAGAAATAGACATTTTTAATAGCAATTAGCCGCAAATAAATTCAGACTGAAACAAATGTTTGGGGAGAATTCGACGAATCGGCAAAATCGAATTTTTCTAAAATTCGCTCATCTCTATTCATTACTAAGCAAACATTAAAAAACATGAACATGAATTTCAAGGTCTAACAAAGATATTGGAGTACTATACTCTGCTATCAGTCCCACAGACCGAATAGAGTGACAATGTGCAAGAGATCACCTTTCACATAAACAGACATAGGTTGATGGTAAATAACTAGGGAACAATGATCTATGGAATTATCTTTTCACAGACACAGCCATACACATTCTCTTCCATATTGGCTGGTACAGTTGTTACAAAAGGCCATACATGATCAAATTTAAAAAAATCCTGGAATACCCCTTTAAGGGGCAAATCTCTGCTGACCAAAAAGAACACAAAGGCTTGCCTCATATTTCTCTCACTGTCCATAACAGGAACTATTCAGAGCAACCGCAACCCCAGAGTAATCTCCTGCTGCTTTGGGCAGTTCCTGACAGAGACAGAGGTGGCAGCAGGGAGCACCATGTCAGAGTTGGAAAAACAACTACATTACTTACTCCAAGGCATACTGCAGATGATAAGTAATGGAAGGCATGCTTTATTTAAATATGGGTTATTTACAAATCTATATAACTCTTGCACCAGTTGACTTGAAAACTATTCTTTTCTGGAATGTCCCCTCTATGAGTATAGCCAAGGGAGCACAGTAATATAGCCAGCTACAATTGTTTGAACTAATCACATGTCCTATTGTAAATGTGACAAATTAGAAGAAATAGAGGAAATCTGATGAGGAATAACACTGTACATTTAAATGGGGTTTATGAAAATTCATACACATGTTGCAGAATATAAATCAAAATGAATTTATAAGCCTAGAAACAATCACTTATCAGCTGTTTTACATGTATAGTATTCATCTCTGAAATCTTTATAGTCATTTCAGGTTACTCTTTTCTATCGGACTACAAGCCCATATAAAATAATTTCTTTTGAACATGTCAAGACTTGTGATTCCCAGTATCACCCATTTGTTTGTCCACTTATTTCTCATCTCTTTTTTGGCTCAACTGTCCCATTTTCATCTTAATTCCCAAGGTGGCACACACACTTTCCTTCCTTTTCATCTTGCTGGCTCTCATCTACTTATTATCTCTTCCTTAGTCCTTGGTGTATCGTTTTAGAAGCAATTAGTGGATCTCCATCTTCTGCTTAGAATCAATTAACTAATTAAGAGGATGTCCTCTGGCAGGAGCTGAACTAAAAAATAACCAAGTCGTTTTTAACTGGAACTTCCCCCGAAGCAGCTATTTATCCAAATGGAAAATCCATGGGTGGAATTCATTAAATACATACAGCCTTTTGCTAAATAGAATTACTGAACTCTTCTTTATGTCTGATCTGTAAGTGGCAGGAATCCAACATAGCTGACCCAGTGTCTTAGCTGATACCTTAATATCCATCCACTTCTGTTATATATAGGTTATATGATGGCATTGTTTGTAAATCATAGTAATCCCACATTTTGCACATAATAATGTCTAATAAGTGCCCCCCCCCCCCGTTATTTTCCTGCCTGATGACATCAGGCACAAAGAGAAGCAGGGTGTACCCTGGAAAAAAAAGTTGTCAGAGAGTCTCAGGCACCAGTTCTACTAAGTATAATTAGTACCCTGCATACTTGGCACATACCTCAATGATGTCTTCACGGTAGTCTGTGCCAAATGAAGAAGAAATAGGCCATAGCATTCTGTTCAATACCTTTACTATGGGTGGACTTGGATAAGTGGAATGTAACTAAAAGTTGAGTACCCCTGCTCTAAGTTACCACCCTTAATACTTCTTCAGGGTATAAAAGCTGAACTTCTGCTAAAGGGTAAGAGGTTGCTTTCCAAGGTTGATCCTGGAGTGGGCAGCTGCTGGCTAGGCAGACTAGAAGAAACCAGTGCATGGAACCAAAAGTGTCAGGCAAGATCATGGTCTAGGCATTAAAAATTAATTTTCTATTTATAAAAAACAGTACTTAAAATATACAATCTTCATCTTCCAACATAATATACCAAAAATACGAACCCCACCACCCCTTAAAAGATCAGGAGAAAAAAAAATGAAATAAAAGAAGAGGAGCCCCCAAATATTCAGTTAATTTCCCAATCCTTCCAGATATTATAAAATTTTGTCTTCCTTCTGGAACATAAGCCAACACGTAAGGATTTATAATTTTTCATTTTTAACATTAAAATTTCTCCACTTCTGAATGCTGGGGCAGTCCTCAGACAGCCATACCTGAAGGATAAGCAGGCTGGCCAAAAAAAGCGACCTAGATATTAAGATCTCCCAAAATCCCAGCATTCCCAATACCGCTTCCCAAACCGACAAGGCATAACTCTGTCCAAGTGACCCATTTATCGTATCCATCACTTCTTCCCAGTACTCCCAAATTTTTTTACATCCCCAAATTATATGCAAAAAGTCTGATTCTTCAGCCCTGCATCTAGGACACTTATCCTAATCCCTTTATCCATATAATTTCAACTGCTTGGTGGGACAGGTATTCCCTCTAAATCATTTTTAGCTTTATTAATTGGTAATTTCTGGCCTACAGAGAGCCTCAATAGGGGTGTAGAACACTTTGACTTTCTGTAACACGCATAGGGAGTGTGCTGGGTTAGTGACATAATACTGTTATTCAGTATGACATGCAGATTAGGGGCGTCGCTATTAGAATCACTGTTGCAGAGCGGCACAATGACAGAACCTGGAGGTGGCATCAGTACGATGAGACCATATAGTGGCTGAATGACACAGCGTGGAGGTGGTGGAAGCATGAGGACACCATATAGCCTCAATAGAGGTGTAGAACACTTTGCCTTGTCCTAACGCGCAAAGGGATTGAGCTGTGTTAGTGAAATAATACTGTTATTCAGTATGACATGCAGATTACAAGCATCGTTACCCATTCTGGTGAGCATCGAGCTGGCGGTCCTCCGCCAGGCAAGATAACACCTGTTCCAGTCCCTGCCTCTCAGTGCCCCCCTGACTGTGAAAGTGTAAATGTTTCATTTAAACAGTTATGGTCCGTGGTTATCACTCTATTGATTTTTTGAAATTCAAATTTAAGATTGAAATAATAAAATGTGTGGTTACAAAAGATGAAATCCAACAAGTAGTCAGATGTCACATGGTGGCACAATGACAGAGCCTAGAGGTGGCAGCAGCATGTGGAGACCATAATCTGGCAGAATGAAACAACCTGGAATTGGCGTCAGCATGAGGAGTCCATATAGTGGCTGAATGAAAACAGCCTGGAGCTGGCAGCAGCATGAAGAGACAATAGGGCTTCACAGTCCCTAAGATTAAAAGATTACATTTTCAAATTTAAATTGAAGATTTATGGTAGCTAGTGCTACCTTAAAAAATGGTTAAGTAATGTACAAGCAGCATGAGGAGACCATATAGTGGCTGATTGACACAGCCTGGAGGTGGCGGCAGCATGAGGATACCATATGGTGGCTGAATGACACAGCCTGTAGTTTGCGGCAGCATGAGGAGACAACATAGACAGGTATTTATCAAGCGATTTAGTTAATTTTTCTTTATTAAAAATGTCGCAAAAATGTCGCACCTGCGACTACGCGATTTTTCATGCAACATTTTGACTGGAAAGCGAGAAAAGCAAGTTTTCAAAAACGTAACTTTGAAGTAATAATTTTAAAATGGACTATGGGTAGTCAGGTATTTATTAACTGCAACAAGGTTAAAAATTTACTAAATTTACTCCAGCTCAAACATGGAGCAGAAAAAGCTACTACCAAAGTAAAAAAGAAGAAATTGCTTACGTGAAAGAAAATTATCAACAGGCTGAAACCAGTTGATAAATACGTCACACATAAGCAAAAAAAAAAGTAAAGAAAAAAGTACTAAAAAAAGGAATACTTAAGCAAACATTGATAAATGTCCCTAATAGTGTCTGAATGACACAGCCTGGAGTTTGAAGCAGCAGGAGGAGACCATATGGTGGCTAAATGACACAGCCTGGAGATTGCGGCAGCATGAGGAGAACAGATGGGGGCTGAATGACACAGCATGGAGGTGGCGGCAGCAGCATCAGGAATCCTGAAAGTGACCCGGTGGTGGAGTGGTGCGGTGGCTGGCAATACCAATACCTGGTGACGAAGGTGGGTGAAAAAAGGTCTGATGCGGAGGAATGTTTGTAACTGGGGAGCAGTGCCTTAAATCTGTTTTGCACTATCCATATTTGCGAAGTGTTGGTGTGGCACCATGGTCAATCTACTCTGATGCAACAGGCATTGGTGGGTGGAAATCCTGGCTGATCCATACCTGATTCGGGGGGGGGGGGGAGGACTATGGCCCCTGCCGCCCTAAACACCTGCTCTGATGGCACACTACTGGACGGACAGGACATCTTTTCCAGGGCAAACTGTGCTAGTTGCGGCCACAAATCAAGTCTAGCTGCCCAGAAGACCAGCGGATCTTTAAGGTCTGTTGGCTTTGGCATGTCAAGGTATGCCACCACCTGCAGGTTCAGGTCCTGCTTCAGGTCTACCTGCTGCTGATGAGTTGCTATACTATGCGGGGGAAGAAAGGTACTCATCAGCGACTGTAGACTCAGGCTGGTGCTGATGGAGCTGGTACTGCTCCTGCCACCCCATCCGTCCCCAGCAGCCATGGCAGTGGAAGGTGAGCATAAAGGGCCTCCCGAGTCAGACCTGCGAGAGGATGGACTATGGCGCCGATAGGCATCAGCCAACTGACTATGTAAGATGTCTCTGTAGTAGGTCAGTTTGTCCTACCTTTCAGTGGGTGTAAAAAAAGCCCCCATTTTGTACCCGAAGCGAGGGTCCAATAAGGTGGAGTGCCAGAAGTCATCCCGCTGCTGAATGGTGACAATTCGGCAGTCACTACCCAAGCAACTGAGCATGCATCGTGCCCTTTGTGCAAGTGACTTGGAGGGACTCCCTGCCTCCATCTCCACTGCATACTGCCACGGTGTGTCTGGGTCCTCTGTCTCGCCTTCCTCATAACCCTCAAGCTCAACTGGCTGCTCCTTCTCTTCCTCTCCTGTCAGATGACTAGAAAAAATGTCCATTTTGCGAAACCTAAACTGTGCTCCACTGTGCCCCTCCCCCTCCTCCAGTTCAGCCCCCACAGGGCTCATGTGGCAATGGGATGTAGGCGTTACATCTCCAGTGCCCTGACCAGCCATCGTTTCCACGTGTTGTGGGAATGAAGCAGTGGAATGACGTTCATTCCGTAATACTGGTGACTGACTAACAATGTGGCTTCCTCAAAGCAAATTGCAGGTGTCATGCATGAACTGCCACTGGTTGACATTGAAGTTACACAAGGGAGTGGTCCTATCTGCTTGGATCATCAAGAAATTGGTGATGGCTTTTCTCTGTTCGTATAATCAGTCCAACATATGGAGGGTGGAATTCCAACATGTGGAAACATTGCAAATCAGACTATGTTGGGGGATACCATTCTGAGGCTGCAGCTCAAGTAGGGTGTGCCTTGTTGTGTGCGAGTGGCTGAAGTGCATGCAAAAAGTTTCCTTCCCATTGTTAGGATGTCTTGAAAATGGGAGAAACACTTCAGGAACCACTTGACAACCAGATTGAACATGTGTGCCATGCAGGGCGCATGGCTCAGGCTTCCTTGCAGCAGCGCAAGATGTTCTTTCCATTGTCAGTCACCATGGTTCCCATTGCCAGTTTTTGTGGAGTAAGCAATTCTCTAATTTCTTTATGAAGGACTTTTAGCAGTTCCTCCCCTGTGTGACTCCGTTCACCAAGGCAAACCATGAACAGAACAGCGTGACACTGCCGTGCCCTGCACACATGGTATGCTGGAGGGGCACTGAGACTTGTCTGAGCAGTGAAGGCAGAGAACACGGTGGAGGATGAGGAGGCGAACACTGTCACAGGACCAATGGCCTGTGCACTTTGGTACTGCCATGCACTTTGGTACACACCGACATGGACTGGGCACACCGACAAGGACTGGGCAAAATTCTCTTCCAGGAAATTGTGCAGGGCTGGTACTGCCTTCTTCGCAAAGAAATGACAGTTTGGGACCCTCCACCTTGGCTCGGCACAAGCCATCAGTTCTCTGAAAGGTGCAGAGTCCACCACTTGAAAAGGGAGGGACTGCAGCAACTTGGACAGGAGGACATTCAGCTTCTGCGCTGTTGCATGAGTGGGCACATACGGTTGTCTCTTGGACATGACTTCGCCAATGAATTACTGGCTGAATTACTGACTCAAAGTAGGAGGAGTAGGAGCATCTGGAGCGACAGAATAAGGGTATGACACCCAGCTCCCTTCTGCTGAGGTGGTGGAGCCTTGGCTGGCTGAAACATGGAGCGGCGTGCCACTGGGTGATGCATCAGGCTGGACCCCCACATCGGAGCTACTGTCCTCCCAGGCTGCTTTATGGTGGCACAGCATATGTTGACACAGGGCCGTGGTGCCAACATGGGGCTCCTGGCCACGCTTCACCTTCTGCCGACAAATCTTGCATTTGGCTATGTTGGCCTCCTCTAGATGCTTGATGAAAAACTGCCACACCACCAAGTAGCTGATTTTCCCACCACATTTGGCTCCAGACTTTCCACTTCTGCCACCATGCTGACTGCCAACCATGCTACCACCTTGCTGGCTCAGCTACTGCCTCACGGAAAACCTGCAACACTTCTCCTGATGATGATAAAGCCCTTTCTGCACCCGGCTCCCATTTGCGATCGGCTTCATCATCAACAAGTGTCTGCATGTCACTAATGTCCTCCTCAGGTTCCTCAAAACTGTCTGCTTCAGGACCCTGAACGCTGGCAACACCACCTTCCCCATCACTTTCCTCATTACTACTTGCCGCCTAGCAGAGGAAGTGGCGGATTTCTCCTCCACTTCTTGGCTGTCCAGTAGCTGCTGACTGTCCTCTATTAAATCGTCCTCAGTGAATAGTGGAGCTGAACACACAGCATAAGATACTTGTGTAGGAGCGGGAACAGCATAGGACAGAGGCAATGGGAGGACAGGGACTGCTCCCGTGCCATGCCAACTGAGGGTTGTGTCTGAGGAACCCACTGACTGTTGAATGGGGGTATCAGATGTCACTTGTGATGAAGTGGATGACCACGTTAACCAATCGATGATGGCAGATGGGTTGCTGGTCGAGACACGACCGCTAACTGATACCGGGAGATGAGGCTGAGACTCCTGCTGCCACTCGCCCCTAGTCTGCTGCGACCTCTGCCTGCGCCTGATGAATTTAGGCCTCTGCCACTCCTCTGCGCAAGTCCTGGCACTTCTCTGCCTGGCATACTTAGTGAGTATATGAGGGGAGTACAATGCAATTCACTACGCTTAAAACAGTATGTGTCTAGAACAGCAGCAGGTGTGTACTTTTGGCTGTCCTTTCACAGTATCTAGGCCCTTGAGACTTTAACAGGAACAAAATATTACACCACTTAGATGTACATATGTAGTATGTACTTATGAGGGCAGAAAAATGCACTACAGTACGCTTAACCCCTTAAGGACCCAGCTCATTTTCACCTTAAGGGCCCTGCCATTTTTTGCACATCTGACCTCTGTCACTTTAAGCATTAATAACTCTGGGATGCTTTTACTTCTCAGTCTGATTCCGAGAATTTTTTTGTGACCTTCTTTATGTGAGTGGCAAAATGTCATTGATGCTTGCATCATTTCTTGTTGAAAAAATGCAAACATTTGATGACATTTTTTATTTTTTTTTTGCATTTTTTTTTTTCCACTTTGAAGCTCTCTTCTTATAAGGAAAATGGACATGTTATATATTGATTCACATATACAATATGTCTACTTTATCTTTGCATCATAAAGTTGACATGTTTTTATTTTTGGAAGACATCAGAGGGCTTCAAAATTCAGCAGCAATTTTCCAATTTTTCACAACATTTTCAAAATCGAAATTTTTCAGGGACCAGTTCAGTTTTGAAGTGGATTTGAATGGCCTTCATATTATAAATACCCCATAAATGACCCCATTATAAAAACTGCACTCCTCAAAGTATTCAAAATGACATTCAAAAAGTTTGTCAACCCTTTAAGTGTTTCACAGGAATAGCAGCAAAGTGAAGGAGAAAATTCAAAATCTTCATTTTTTACACGCGCATGTTCTTGTAGACCCAGTTTTTGAATGGCTAACTTAAAGACCACTTAAAGCACTGGTTAGGTCCCGTGCCACTTGAGAAACCTTGGCGTTGGTGTGCGGGCTCAGGTATGTCCTTCATATAAGGATATACTGGCTAATGTCTCAACTTTAACATCAGTTTTGAGGGTTAGCCAATGTCATTGTTTACATCTACCACAGTAGTGCACCTAAATCCTTGTATTGTATTATTAAAATTGTTACACATCCACACCATCTATCTGGTGTAGGATGCCATTGTGGCACTTGTAGTCTGCTGCAGGCATGCCCCATTGTATACATTTGTGGTGTCCCGGTACCGTATTTCATACGTTACCTTTGCAGAGGTCCCCATAGCCAGAGTCCCTAGGATGTCGGGGTCCCTCTTCTGTAGTTATCCCCTTGTCACCCCTCAGTTAGTCAATGACTATATAGAAGTTCTCGTAAGTATAAGTATAGATATATGTATATATGTAATTGCCTACCTGTTCGAGCATAGCAGGACCTGCGGGTCACGTGATTAGGTTAGAACTCTATGGTTTTGCTATAGGACTTTTGGAGGTTCCCATGACGTGTTCCCCCACAATGCAATGTAACGGCGAGTGACAGTTGTTATGGACCAATCCAAAACGGCCAGCCTCTGCCCATATAAGGGAACTGCGCCATCTTAATCGCACTCTTGTTCCTGTGCTGCCAAGCAAGCAGCATCTCTCCCCTCTCTTGGGTTGCTGAATCTGGAAGAGGTAGGACCTCCACAGCTTACAAGACATTTTGCTAGGCCAAAGCCTTGCGGCCTCGGCCTATAACATAGCGGATAGACTAAGCAATTCCCAGCTACTCACCGCAAGATAGCTGGACCTAAACTCACCCTTAAATCCAGTGGATCTATGCTACAAAATCCCTAAGAAGCTAAACTGAGCTTATCTGATCCCAACCAACTGTTAATCGCTGCTCAAGCTATATGCATAGAGACTCTGTTATCTGGACTGTTACTATTGCTGCATGTACAGAAATTCTTCATTAAAAGTTCCAGCAAGTTTTCAGTTAACAGTGGTTGTGGACAATCCTTTATTTCTGCATCACCTATTGCTCTTGGGAATAGGCAATAGGCCTATTAAGATTACAGTATTTAACCCTCACCCTGGCATCACGAGTGACAAGGGTTAACAGCACCCTTTATCATCCCGAACAGCAACACCCTAACTACCCTACACCCCCACAAGGCTTGCCACACAATCCAGCCACCACACATTTTTATGCTGGTAATTGCCCCTAGCAACAGACCACAAGGGCATGATCTGCTCCCCCAGCATAAATGCACAATTGCATTTGGGGTTGAGCACCTCCTGCCATTTGAAACCACGTCTTTGTTGTTGTTTAAATCTTATACTTGGAGTATGGAAATATCCCATATGTTGACGTCAAGTGCACTGCGGGCGCACTACAATGCTCAGAAGAGAAGAAGTCACATTTGGCTTTTGGAAAGCAAATTTTGCTTAAATGGTTTTTGGGGGGCAGGTTGCATTTAGGAAGCCCCTATGGTGCCAGAACATCAAAACATGGCATACTATTTTGGAAACTACACCCCTCAAGGAACGTAACAAGGGGTACAGTGAGCCTTAACCGCTAAACTTTCCGCTAAAGTTGGACTTGAAAATGTAAAATTTGATTTTTTTCACTTAATTGCTGGCGTTACCCCAATTTTTTCATTTTCACAAGGGGTTATAGGTGAAAAAGCCTCCAAAAATTTGTAACCCCAATTCTTCTGAGTATGGAAATATCCCATATCTGGATGTAAAGTGCTCTGCGGGTGAACTACAATGCTCAGAAGAGAAGAAACGCCATAGTACTTTTGGAGAGAGAATATGATTGGAATAGAAGTTGGAGGCCATGTGCGTTTACAAAGTCCCCCCCCCCCCCCCCGTGGTGCCAGAACAGTGGACCCCCCCAACATATGACCCCATTGTAGAAACTAAACCCCTCACAGAATGTAATAAGGGGTGCAGTGGGCATTTACACCCCACTGGCGTTTGACAGATCTTTGGAACAGTGGGCTGTGCAAATGAAAAATTTATTTTTTCATTTTCACGGACCACTGTTCCAAAAATCTGTCAGACACCTTTAGGGTGTAAATGCTCACTGTACCCCTTATTAAATTATGTGAAGGGTGTAGTTTCCAAAATGGGGTCACATGGGGGGGTCCACTGTTCTGGCACTATGGGGGCTTTGTAAACACACGTGGCCTTCAATTTTCGACACATTCACCCCAAATTCCCAATGGCGCTCCTTCGCTTCTGAGCATTGTAGTGCACCCGCAGAGCACTTTACATCCACATATGGGGTATGATCTTACTCAGAAGAAATGGGGTTACAAATTTTGGGGGGCTTTTTCCTATTCTCCCTTGTGAAAATGAAAAATTTAGGGTATCACTGTAAAAATCACCAATTTAGTCCTCAAATGTACATGGTGCGCTCTCACTCTGAGCCATGTTGTGCGCCTACAGATCACTTTACACCCAATTTTGGGGTACTTCCGTACTCAGGAGTAATTTCATTACAAATTTTGGGGGTCTTTTTTTCCTTTTAGTGCTTGTGAAAATTAAAAGTATGGGGCAACACCAGCATGTTAGTGTAAAAATATAAAAACATGTTTACACTAACATGCTGGTGTAGACCCCATCTTTACCTTTTCATAAGGGGTAAAAGGAGAAAGATCCCCCCAAAATTTGTAACGCAATTTCTCCCTAGTACGGAAATACCCCATATGTGGCCTTAAACTATTTCCTTGAAATACGACAAGGCGCCAAAGCGAGAGAGCACCATGCGCATTTGAGGCCTATTTGGGGGTTTTGTATCCGCCACCAAAATACCCTATGGCTGTGTTTCCTAAACAGGGTGTTTCCAGCTGTTGCAAAACTCCCAGCATGCCTTGACATTCAGCCAATGTCCGGCAATACTGGGAGTTGCTGTTTTTCAACAGCTGGGGGAACCGTTTTGGAAACAGTGCCGTACAAGATGTTTTTGTTGTTTTTTTTTATTTTGGGGGGGGGGGACTGTGTAGGGGAATATGTATACGTAGTGTTTTACTTTTTATTTTGTGTAGGTGTGGTGTAGTGTAGTGTAGTGTTCACATGGGGGGGGGGGGACTTCCAGTTGTTGCAAAACTACAACTCCCAACATGCACTGACAGACCATACATGCTAGGAGTTGTTGTTATGCAACAGCTGAAGGCACATTGGTTGCACCACACAGAGTTTGTTACTTAACTCGCAACCAGTGTGCCTTCAGCTGTTGCAAAACAAGAACTCCCAGCATGTACAGTCTCTCTGGGAGTTGTATTTTTGACACAGCTGGAGGCACACTGGTTACAAAACACTGAGTTAGGACACAAACTCTGTTTCACAACCAATGTGTCTCCAGCTGATGCAAAACTGCAACACTCAGCATGCATTGACAGTCAAAGGGCATCCTGAGAGTTTTAGTTTTGCAACAGCTGGAAACACATTGCTACTATTCCCAGCATGCATTTTGGTAGTCTGTATATGCTGGGAGTTGTAGTTATGCAACAGCTGGATGCACACTTTTTCATAGAAAAAATGTGCCTCCAGCTGTTGCATAACTACAACCCCCAGCATGCACAGACTACCAAAGGGCATGCTGGGAGTTGTAGTTGGAAGTCCAGCTGTTGCAAAACTACAACTCCCAGCATGCCCTTTGGCTGTGCATGCTGAGAGTTGTTGCTAAGCAACAGCAGGAGGGGAACAGGCCTCACTTCCTGCTGTATCCTGCCGCCGGGACCGCCGCCACTGCTCCTGCCACTGGGACCGCCGCCGCTGCTCCTGAGGGGACCCCAGCAGGATCAGAGAGAGGTAAGAGACCCCCTCCGGCCCTGATCTCTGCCCCGATCGCCGCCCAGAAGGACAGTGATTGGTCGGTCGTTTCGACCGATCAATCACGTGATCGTAAGGTGGCACCCCGCCACCTCACTCCTGCTGGGTAAGGGTAAATAGGGCTTTTTTTCCGGGTCACCAGAGACTTGATTGACCCAGAATCGCCGGTCTGAATTGGCTGGCGATATGCGGCGGCGCCGACATTGATGGTGGGTGGGGGGGTCTCAGGACCCCACCAGGGGCTTGCACAGGGTGCCGCTGATAGATATCAGAAGTCACCCCGGTCCCAAAATTCCCATGTCCTTAAAGGGGTAAGGATAGGGGATAAGATGTCAGATCGCAGGGGTCCCTACATTGGGGACCCCTGGGATCTCAGCTGCAGCACCATGCTTTCATTACTGCACAGAGCAAACTCGCTCTTTGCATAAAGACAGGCGATACAGGGGCCAGAACATCGTGACATCACGGCTCCGCCCCTCATGACGTCACGGCCCGCCCCCTTTAATGTAAGTCTATGGGAGAGGGCGTGATGGCCGAAATGCCCACTCCTATAGACTTGTATTGAGGGGGCGGGCTGTGATGTCACGAGGGGTGGAGCCCTGACATCACAATGCTCCGGTCCCTGGATTGCCCGTCATTATGCACAGAGTGAGTTTGCTCTGTGCAGTAATGACAGTTGGGTGCTGCAGCCAAGATCCTGGGGGTCCCCAGCGGTGGGACCCCCGCGATCTGATATCTTATCCTCTATTCTTTGGATAGGGCATAAGATGTCTAGGGGCGGAGTACCCCGTTAAGTACCAGGGCATCAGGGCGTACCAGTACACCCTGTGTAACTAAGTGGTTAAAAAAGTATTTGTGTACAACATCAGCCGGTGAGTACTTTTGCCTGCCCTTTCACAGTATCTAGTAAAAATGAACAAAAAGAGGTGCGCTCCTAGTGAAATATTGCGAGGTAATCAGTAAGATGAATGTAAAATATTGCACCTTACCATATGGTGTTGCACTGAGAGTGCAACACCTTCGATGACATATAGACTCTATGAGCCAATGAAGGTAGCAGCCTCCGCGTCCCTTTTCCCGTGACTCTGTGGTCCGGTAAGAAAATGAGGAAAGGATAAAAGATATGGAACCTCCGGATGGCGCCTTCCTTGGAAATTGAAAAAACTTGCCAGAGCGTTAAAAAGGCAAATTTTTATTTCTTAAAATGGTACAACTTAAAAGTTTCGAATCCGGACCGGATTCTTCGTCAGGCAGTATGAGTTACATGAAAAAAGGCGCCAGTTTTTAAATGTTCAGATAATGAAACTGCCACCGGGTCAGAGGGTAAAAGAGGAAGGAAAAAGAACCTTATAATAAACTATACAATATGCAATCCATACAGCAAAATTGAATTGAATTGGATGTCTAACAATGTGATCTCCGAACAGAAAAAACTAATATGCTAATATTCGTACTTACAAGAAAAATGATATCCCAAAAATTAAAGCCGACCAGCACAAAATCCCTACTAATAAGTTAAGGACGGTATGGCAACATGAACTGGACACGGCTATGCATAAAATCTCCTGTTTGAAGCGCTGGAGACACTCAGAATGGAACCCTCCGCTAAGCCTAGACATAATGAAAGAAGCCTTCCTAGCAGGCTGATGCGCATTGAATGCGGTTAATTGGAGATAGGTGTGGGTAATAGCAGGGATGTCTCGTTATACCAGCTGGAATTCCACACTGAGCTAGCGGGATACAAGTGGTTTTTGTTATATATATATATATGTGTCTCTGCGGGCCTCGCAAGGTACAAATAATTTGTCACTGCAACGATTTGCTACAGTGTGATGGGAGATTTGTTTGTTACAATTTAGCTGGCATGAGAGTGCCTAGTTTAAGTTTATAATAATATCGGTTTATGCCGACTGAGGGGAGGTAGGATGAAATAATCCACAGTAGTCCCTGCTTATTTTGCAGCGCTGGGGAAACACCAATCCCAGGTGCGAGAATTTCATTTTGTTTGATCTATCAACTTAAAAGGAGCAGTCTCCGTTGTTATTGTTTCTGATGCGGGATCATGTCTCATCTCCGGAGTGATGGTCCAATAGATAGACTGAATTTCATTCGGAACATTTGATGCTAAAAAGGGTCAGAGAGATCAGTTGATGCCCATCTGCTTCATAAATCGGGCCATGCAAAAAATCGCAAAAAATGACATGATAGTTGGGAGTATTTTGTATAAAAAAATATGTATATATAAAAAATTATACATTCTATATACATGAATGTGGGGGGGGAGGGAATAAAATTTAAAATTAAAATTAAAATAATAAAATAAAAATAAAAATAATAATAATAATAAAAATAAAGATGAAATAAAAATAAAGATGAAATAAAAATAAAAATAAAATAAAAATAAAAATAAAAAATAAAAAAATAATAATAAAATTAAAATTGTATATTGTTTATTATAAGGTTCTTTTTCCTTCCCCTTTTACCCTCTGACCCGGTGGCAGTTTCATTATCTGAACATTTAAAAACTGGCGCCTTTTTTCATGTAACTCATACTGCCTGACAAAGAATCCGGTCCGGATTCGAAACTTTTAAGTTGCACCATTTTAAGAAATAAAGATTTGCCTTTTTAATGCTCTGGCAAGTTTTCTCAATTTCCAAGGAAGGCGCCATCCGGAGGTTCCATATCTTTTATCCTTTCCTCACTTTCACAGTATCTAGGCCCTTGAGACTTTAACAGGAACAAAATACTACACCACTTAGATGCACATATGTTGTATGCACTTATGAGGGCAGACAAATGCGCTACAGTACGCTTAAAAAAGTATTTGTGCACAACACTGTGTACTACACCCAAAATTGCACTCTCTCTCTCTCAATCTCACTCCCTTCCCTATCAATGCTTCAAGAAACAATTTGTGCTTGAGCTGAAACGCTGCTGTTCTTCTTAGCAGCACACTGCTCTCTGTAAAAGAACGCTGTAGACAGTGACTGGGAGGTAAATTGCTGCAGTAAGAATGCTTTTCTGTGAAACACACTGCCCTTTTTCCCTCTCTCTGTGCAACAGAACACTGACTTTACTAGGAGGTGAATCGCTGCTGGAAAAACCTTTTCTGTGCAACACACAGCGCTTTCTGTCCCTATTTATCTCTCTGTAGTGAAAGGCTGAAGTGACTGGCTGCAATATGGCTGCCGATAATAAAGGGCTGTGACTGGCTGCTGATAGGCTGCATCCTGCATGTGATTCAGGATCATCCCGCCTACCCTTGTTCCCACCTTCCCAGGATTCCTTGCCCCATGTCTTCACATGTGGATCCGCCATTTTAGATGCCCTGCACCGCACTAAATTGAGTTTAATAAAGCAATTTGCGTGATAGAATCGCGGCGATATTCGCAAATCAAATTTTTCCTGAAATTAGTAATGAATTCGGCTTTGTCACATTCGATTCGCTAATCCCTAGTAATTACTAGTCAGCTGACAGAGATGTCTCTGACATTATTCAGCACATCTTGCCATTTAATTTCACTAATGTCCCCTACATCCAGTGCCCAATGGCATCTAAGATTATCAAAGTTTTCTGCTAATCCCTCCAGTTTTAAACATCTATATACATTCACCATAATTTTTTTCCCCCGTTATCCCTTTTTAAATCATATCTATCAGAAAGTGATCTTGTGTAGATAAGTAATCTTTATTTGGAGTGCTTTTAAATGCATGTGCTAGTTGATAACACCTAAAATATTGATTTATATTAATCCCATACAAATTTTGCATAGTTCCAAAACTATGGATATCACCCTCAACCGCAATTTGTGATACATATTTTTTACCGTGAGTAATCCACCAATTTACATCTGAGATTGCGCCAAAGCATGAGGAGACCATTGAAATGTCAGATTTTTTTATTTGAAATTTTTATTTAAAAGTTTGAGTGTCCAGGACCCCGACGTGTGGGTACAAAGGACCAAATCTAACAAGCCCCCACAGGGCTTATGTGGCCGTGAGATGTAGGTGCAATGTCTCCATTGCCCTGACCGGCCATTGTTTCCAAGACTTTTCACCAAGGCAAACAATGTGAAGAACAGCGTGACACCGCCGTGCCCTGCACACATGGTCTGCTGAAGGGCCAATGAGACTTGTCCGGGCAGTGGAGGCTTGGGACACAGTGGAGGTGGAGTCGCACACTGTCACAGGACCAACGGGCTGACAGAGTGGAGCAGGAAGCAGCATGAGTACACAAAAGGGGTTCACAACCCCTAAAATTAAAAGGTGAACGTTGAAATCTCTATTGAAGATGCATGTTAGGTAGTGCTACCATCCAAAAATGTAAGGCCCAAGCCCAGAAGCATCAGTAAGCCAAGCAATTCCTGAAACACACAGGAGCAGTCAGGAGCAGGCATCAGCAGTACACCGAAGGGTGGAATTCCAACGTGTGGCAACGTCACAAATAAGACTATGTTGTGGGATACCGTTCTGATGCTGCAGCTCAAGGACGGTGTGCTTTGCGGTGTACGAGTGGCTGAAGTGCATGCACAGTTTCCTTCTCATTGTTAGGATGGCTTGAAAATGGGGTGAAGACTTCAGGAAGTGCTTGACAATCGGATTCAACACATGTGCTATGCAGGGCACATGTTTCACACTTCCTTGTAGCAGCGCAGACACAATGTTCTTCCTGTTGTCGGTCACCATGGTTCCCATTTCCAGATTTCGCAGTTCCTCCCCTGTGTGACTCCATTGGCCAAGGCAAACCATGTGAAAAACAGCGTGACACCGCCGTGCCCTACACACATGATACGATGAAGGGCCACTGAGATTTGTATGTGCAGTGGAGGCCGAGGACACGGTGGAGGATGAGGAGACCGAGTCGCACACTGTCACAGGGCCAACTGCCTGAGAGCGAGAGCGTGGAGGAGGAAGCGGTGTGACCTGTCCAAGTTGCTGTTGTGGCTGTGCAGGAACCACATTTACCCAGTGGGCCATAAAAGACATGTATTGTCCCTGCCTGTATTTACAGCTCCACAAGTCGGCACGGCCGTGCACTTTTGAACACACCGACAGGCTCAAGGACTATCCCACCTTCTCTTGTACAAAATTGTGCAGGGCTGGTACTGCCTTCTTCGCAAAGAAATGACGGCTTGGGACTCTCCACCTCGGCTCGGCACAAGCCATCAATTCTCTGAAAGGGGCAGAGTCCACCACTTGAAAAGAGAGAGACTGCAGCACCAGCAACTTCGACAGGAGCACATTCAACTTCTGCACCGTTGGATGAGTGGGCACATACTGTTGTCTCTTGGACATGGCTTTGCCTATGGATTGTTGGCGGAATGGCTGAATAAAAGTGGGAGAAGCAGGAGCATATGGAGCGACAGCAAGAGGGTTTGACACACAGCTCTCTTCGGCTGAGGTGGTGGAGCTTTGGCTGGCTGAAGGAGAGAGCGGCTGGCCACTGGGAGATGTAGCAGGCTGGACAACTACATCAGAGCCACGGTTCTCCCAGGCCGCTTCATGGTGGCGAAGCATGTGTTGACGCAGGGCCGTGGTGCCGACATTAGGACCCTGGCCATGCTTCACCTTCTGCCGACATATCTTGCATGTGGCTACATGAACCTCCTCCGGATGCCTCATGAAAAACTGCCACACCGCCGAGTAGCTGATTTTCCCACCTATAGTCCGCACTAATTGACTGCTACTGGCGTCGTCTCCAGGAACCCCTGTTCCACTAACTCCTGGAAAGGTAGGCTGCTGCGAAGCAGGGGGTCTCCCCTGGGCACGTTTGGCTCCAGAATTTCCACTTCTGCCACCATGCTGACTGACAACCGTGCTACCGCCTTGCTGGCTCAGCTGCTGCCTCAAGGGCAACCTGCAACTCTCTTCTCCTGATGAGGATGAAGCCCCTTCTGCACCCGGCTCCCAATTGCGATCGGCTTCATCATCATCATCAACAACAAGTGTGTGCATGTCACTGATGTCCTCCTCAGGTTCCCCAACAGTGTCTGCTTCAGGACCCTGAACCCTGGCAACACAGCCTCCCACGTCACTCTCCTCATCACTACTTGGCCGCCTAGTGGAGCAAGTGGTGCATGTCTCCTCCCCTTCTTGGCTGGGCAGTATCTGCTGACTGTCCTCTATTAGATCGTCCTCAGTGAATAGTGGAGCTGAACCCACAGCATAAGATACTTCTTTAGGGGAGGGAACAGCATAGGACAGAGGCAATGGGAGGACAGGGACTGCTCCCGGGCCATGCCAACTGAGGGTTGTGTCAGAGGAACCCAACAACTGTTGACTGGGGGTGTCAGATGTCACTTGTGATGAAGTGGATGAGCGTGTTAACCAATCGACGACGGCAGATGGGTTGCTGGTCGAGACACGACCGCTAGCTGATAACGGGAGCTCAGGCCTCTCGCTGCGACTCCTGCTGCCACTCGCCCCTAGTCTGCTGCGACCTCTGCCTGAAGTATTTAGGCCCTCCCACTCCTCTGTGCACATCCTGGCACTTCACTGCCTGACACACTTAGTGCGTATTTGAGGGTATTACAATACACTTCACTACTCTTTAAACAGTATTTGTCTAGAACAGCAGCAGGTGATAAAACTTTTGGCTGTCCTTTCACAGTATGTAGGCCCTTAACAGATTAACAGGTACAAAATAGTACACTACTGAAATGTACATATGTGGTATGCACGTATGGGGGAAAAAAATGCGCTACAGTACACTTGTATAGCGTATTTTCGTAAAACACCAGCCGGTGATTACTTTTGCCTGGACTTTCCCAGTATCTAGACTTGTTACAGATTTACAGATAGATACAAAATAGTAGACTGCTTTGATGTAAGTATGTGGTATGCACTTATGAGGGCAGAAAAATGCTACAATGAGCCTAAAAACTCTGTAATTTTTGTAAAACACCAGCCGGTGAGTACTATTGTTTGGACTTTCACAGTATGTAGGCCCTTGACAGATTAACACGTACAAAATGGTACACTTATTAGATGTATGTATGTGGTATGCACGTATGAGGGCAAAAAAAAATGTGCAACAATACGCAAAAAAATTCAGTATTTTTGTAAAACACCAGCCGTTGATTACTTTTGCCAGGACTTTCCCTGTTACAGATACAAAATAGTAGACTGCTTTGATGTAGGTATGTGGTATGCACGTATGAGGGCAGACAAATGCACTACAGTAATAAAGTATTTTTGCACAGCAGCAGGACACAACATTGCAGCACCATAAAAAAAAAACATGAAATAAACCCTAAATTGCACACTGTCACAGAGTGTTAAGAATGGTGTGCACCGGTTTTTATACAATCTACACACAATTATAAGCAGCAGATGATTTCTGGTGGGAAAAAAAAAGAGCGCTGAAAAATAAGATGGTTCATAAAGTTCAGGCAGCTTGTTGCTATGTATGAGGCAACGAAAGCTATTTGCCCCTCTCTGATAAAATGCTCAAAAAAGTGAATAGGAGGTTTATGGCGTAAAATCCTTCTCAGTGAGAAGAACAAGCAAAGCACTGCACTTCTGTCTGTCCACAATGCTGATGTGACTAGCAGTTGCAGTGTAACGCTGTGGTATAAGCAGTTCACACACATGCAGTCCGTCCTCTCTCTTTCAGTGCATGGATGAAATGAACAGCCGCAAGATGGCTGCCGATTATATAGGGCTGTAACATCAATGAATGCTGATCGGCTGCATCTCGCATGTGATTCAGGGTCATCCCGCCTACATCCCTTCCAGCCGTACTTTCCCACCCTCCCATAATCCCCTGCCCCATGTACTCACATGTGGATCCGCCATTTTAGGTCTCCTTTAGCCGGGAATGCTGTAAAATGGAATTATAATGAAGCGATTCGCACGATAGAATTGCGGCGATATTCGCATTCATTGCGAATCAAATATTTCATGAAATTCGTAACAAATTCAGGTTCGTCAGCTCCGATTCGCTCATCTCTACTCAGAATGGTAACTAAATTCTGAAAAGGCTTTCATGATTATTGGGGCAGTTTTAACCGGTTCCTGTACAAACATAAGCAGGTCATCTGCATATAATAACATCCGGGTCTCCCTGGGTAAACCCCCTAATCCCCTCTAATCAAAATAGCCAACGGCTCTATATACAAAGTGAAAAGCAGAGGGGAAAAGGGGGCACGCACCCCTGTCGACATTTCAAACCACGTCAAACGCGAACTACCCAATGAGATGCACGCCTTAGGGGCCTGATATAAAAGTTGAATCCAACTGAAAAATGTCTCACCCAGCCCAACAGCCCTTAGGGCGTCCAAAGGTACCACCACCTGTCTGATCTTTTGCTATGAACCCATCTATCACTCTACCCAGTCTTTTAGAAAGGATTTTTGCAAAGATCTTGACATCTGAATTCAGAAGGGATATTCGTCAAATGAGCCCACTTTAAAAGGGATTTTTACTTTCTTTTTTAAACTAACACAATATAGGCCTCCATAATCGATTTTGGGATGGGGAGTTTTATCATCTTAAAATGATTCTTGTGTGTGTATACAATCCTCCTCTGTTCACACTCAAATCATGACTATGCTGTTAAAGTTTATTGACACTAGGTCCGACATTCCCCTTTTGGTAGCGGGGGATTTTAACACCGTTATGGATGTACAAAAGGACAGAATTGACCTCAGCTTTTGGCCAATCCCAGCTTCACAATTTTTTTAGAGGAGGTTGAGAGGCTTGATTTACGGAGGGAACTGTACGGGGACCGTAAGTGCTTCACTTGTTACAGCTCAACTTATCAGGCGGCATCCCAAATTGATTTTTTGGGGGCGAACCATGAGATAGGGGGACGAGTCAAGGAGCTTATCAGCCTAGGTCCATATAAGACCACTCGTTAATAGCTATGAGACTTCACTTGGAAAGCAAAGTAAGAATTAGCCTCCCTCACTTCAAGCTCAACACTCACTGGTTGGAAGTCTTGAATTGCGGTGAATTTTTCTGTCAGGAAATAAACATTTTCTGGTAAATTAACAGGGGATCAGCTGGTCTGAATCTAATATTGGACACTTGAAGGCCTTTTTTGAGGGGCCTGTTATTGAGAGAAAGAAGAAAGAAAAATGGGGTTCGAGTAAGAGGAAAATGAGTTGAATAAAAAGGTAGAGGAGGAGGAGGGGTCCCTTATGGTTAATTTAAACTCAGAGGCCGGCATTTATCATTGTAGGTGTAAGTGAAGCATTTTTCTACACTTTGTTTTTTTGTGTGTGCTGGTAATGTGTAGGAGCACCAAATCTATGAAATAGTCACAGAGTATTTGATAAATTTTGTGCAGGTCACATTTTCTGAAATTTCTCTCTACACATACACCAAAGAGCTAAGCTAAGTCTGGGCTGATGTAGTTTTAGAGACTTTTCAGTGGCTTAAGCGCAGTTCATAAAACCCTTCCTTATCATTTGTATTGCCAAAATCAGTGGATTACTACTCAAAATCAGCAGAAATGTGTAAACCAAAAGGCGAAAATAAACCATGCTTGCGCTTTTATGCGCCTTTTGTAGGCACAAAAAAAAGGTCTAAAAACAATGATAAATGTTGGCCAGAAAATGTATTAAAATTAAATCTAGCAAATGATAATTTGAAAAATTGGCAGTTAGGTAAAGCCCAGAATAATTTATTCTTTGTAGGTTTTAAATCCTTCTGTGACGGGAGCAAACCTAATTCTTTCCTAACCAGGTTAGCGAGGGCACAGGATAGAAAACCTATTAGCTCGATCCAGGATGAAAGGGGGGTCCTAACACATGAACCAGAGGAGGTGTCGAAAGTTTTTTTCCAATTTTTTTTCCAGGCTGTATACCTTAGAACGGCAGGGAGAAGAGATTGAGACTGTATCCTTTCTGGAGCGATTGGGATTGCCCAGGGTTACTGCGGAAGGGGCTGAGATGTTGAATTCCCCTATTCCTTTGGAGAAGATTAGGCTGGCCATTCA
This sequence comes from Hyla sarda, assembly GCF_029499605.1. Taxonomy (NCBI): domain Eukaryota; kingdom Metazoa; phylum Chordata; class Amphibia; order Anura; family Hylidae; genus Hyla; species Hyla sarda. The sequence continues at coordinate 325,232,499 of NC_079192.1, forward strand.
AACTGCTCCAGAGAGTTCCTCTCCTGGTCCGGATGGACTGCCCTTTGGAGTGTTTAAAAAGGTTTTCGGATGCACTGTCCACACTATTACGAGATTTATTTAATGGATCCATGGCCTAGGCATTGGTTTGGACAGGAGGCTAAACAGTGTAGTCAGCAACAGGTAGATCAGCAGTGGCAGCCAGCAGTGGTTTAGTGTCAACTGGTGCAATTGCTAGGTGCCCAGTGTAAAAAGGAGGCAACTATAAGCCCAGAAGCAGCTTCCTACTGTGTTTTATATTGCATGTAAATTATTCGAGACATAGGGGGTGCTTAATGCTAGAGCTACTGGAAAACATGGGGTTCTTGCACATGGATCCTATATAATCCATGTCTGCCAATAAACCTTACAGATTCAGTATACATTGTACATGTTGTGTGAGAATGGCATGTGCATGAAGCCTATGGTCTAACCTATAGGACTGTATTAGGTCAAGTCTTTATGGTTCCTATTTGCTGCAGTAAATTTGTTACAAATCAGACCATAATATTTTAGGAAATTACAACTTAAATACTTTGATGCAGACATTTAGGAAAGTGGTAAGTCTCAAAGCAACATCCTCATAAATGCCAGAAACTAAGGTTTTCCTGTAGAGCCAGACACTGAAACATGTTTTATCCAATCTGTTTCCATTTTCCAATTGTAATTTTTTGTACATCATTATGGGGACAGCCATCTTGCCTGAGCTGATTTTACCAGTGTTTAGAGATATGCTTTACAGCAAGCCGCATGGACATAAGCACAACAGACTGCAGCTTAATCAATTCAATGAAATGAATTTTCTAGACATGCTTGGTGACCTGTGCAAAGGTCATTCTATAGAAAGGGGGACATTGAGCTTTGAGCTTCAAGTATTGTGAATGATGTCATATCTATACTCTGGTGTCACCTTTCACTGTAATCCTGTCTGTGGAGAAAATGCTCAAAGGAGAATGCTCAAAAGTGATCTGAAAAAAACAGGGAATCTCAGTTTAGTTTTAGGCCTATTGGTCCGATTAATAACTAAGATTTCAAGATCATTTTATAATATAGAAAGTAAAATGAAAATAAATCACCCAAAATTCTCTAAAAAATATGTTTAACCCCTTAACGACCATGGACGTATATTTATGTCCGTGGCCGGCTCCCGCGATATAACACGCGGTCACGCAGTGACCGCGTGTCATATCGGGTCGGTCCCGACATGTATCTGAAGCCGGGACCCGGGGCTAATAGCGCACAGCAACGATCGCGGTGCCGCACGCTATTAACCCTTTAGACGCGGTGTTCAAAGTTGAACGCCGTGTCTAAAACGAAAGTAAAACCTGCTCTGCTCAGTGGGGCTGATCGGGACCACCACAGTGAAAATGCAGTGTCCCAATCAGCTAGGACGCGAGAGGAGGGCCATTCACCTTCCTCCAGCGCGTCCGATCAGCGATTGCTCCAAGTCTGAGATTCAGGCTTGAGCAATCGACCGCCGATAACACTGATCTATGCAAAGCTATGGCTTTGCAGTGAACAATGCTGGCAATAACATTGCAAAAAAATAAGTGTAAAAAAAAAAAGTTAATAAATGTGATTTAACCCTTTCCCTAATAAGAGTCTAAATCACCCCCCTTTTCCCATAAAAAAAAAAAACATGTGAATAAAAATAAATATAAAACATGTGGTATCGCTGCATGCATAAATGTCCGAACTATAAAAAAAAGATATCATTAATAAAACCACAGGGTCAATGGCTTACGCGCAAAAAAATTCCAAAGTCCAAAATAGCGTATTTTTGGTCACTTTTTATATCATGAAAAAATTAATAAAAAGCGATCAAAAAGTGCTATAGATGGCATACCCTATAGTAAAATAATAAAATAAGGGAGGGTTGGGAGGGTTCCACAAATGTCACGTACTCCCCATCTGGAGGAGAAGGGAGAGTTATATACACACGCCCCTCACCTGATCCCTATAAGCAACACCTGGAAGTTTGCAGGGGGTGGGAAATACGCTCCCTCGCACAAATACAGCCCTATGGGTTTAAAACTTGTGCTCAGGGCTCCAGATATGTACTAGTGACTGAAAACGTTGAAAACATACCTGTACAAAGATCTTAACTTAGTATAGCGGTCAGAAGTGTGCCATAACCACGTAGGAGGGCACACCTATAGAGGGCAAAAAGCTACCATAATAGGATGAATAACAATTCATGAAATAACACAGCCTGCACCCAGCATCAAGCTTCACATACCCTAAGTAGACTATACCTTGCGTGCCAGAAAGAGTAGCCTCAACCAACTAGTGAATACTAGAGGCGGTAACCATACCTGAGAAACTGTGGTAGTAATGTCCGTTTGTAAAATAAATGACCTGAGGATAATAACAGGACCTGACAAACGTACTAACTGAACTATACCTATTAACATACTTACTTGTGACATCACTTCAAATGGACACTGAAGGCATAACTCCATGGCAGGTCTGACAAGCACCGATCCCTGCTTTTGAGAGGCAAAACTAAATTGTCAGGTAAATGACAAGCAAGAACCTATCTACATGATAGACATGTGGGGTCATATCGCCTGTCGACCAAAACAAGGCTCATGAAAGGACCTTACCTAACGACTTACTGTATAGCCAGACATACTTAAACTGCCAAAATTCTGACCCCACTGGTCTCGGGAGTGATGACCCTTTGTAGATGACAGTTCCCTGCATAACCAACGTGCCTGTAGTCATCACAGGTCTTTGTGAAACCATCATGCCTGTAGATATGACAGGTCTTTGTGAAACCATCGTGCCTATAGACGTGACCGGTCTTTGAGAACCATGATGCCTGTAGACATGACAGGTCTTTGTGAACCCATCATGCCTGTAGACATGATCGTTCTTTGTGAAACCATCATGCCTGTAGACGTGACAGGTCTTGGTGAAACGAACGTGTCTGCAGACATGACAGGTCTTTGTGAACTATACAAGCTAACCGTATGCACCTAATAAACACACTAATCGAATGCACAGAATAACTAACCGTATGCACAAAATAAAACATACTAACCATAACATGTGTACTGAGTAGACATGCTAATACCACGTGCTAATAAACATGCTAACCGTAATCACAGAATAAATCAACCGTATATACAGCAGGAAACATGCTAACCGTATATATACAGAATAAACCTGCTAACAGTATACACAAAATAAAAACCCGCTAATCGAAATGTTATTGCCCCCTCAGACATGGCAGGCACCAATGGGTAAACAACCAACTACGAGTCGAGATGTTATTGCTCTGAAGGTGTGTCAGTACCAACAACCTGTTTAGTGCATCTCCCTGCAGACTTGGCAGGCATAACGGGTATACAACCACCTACCCTCTTGACATTGTTGCTCTGAAAATTTGTCAGTAACCATAACCTATGTGGTTCATCCCCCTGCAGATGTGGCAGGCACAACGGGCTACAAATCAAGATGTTATTACTCTGAAAACGTGTCAGTAACAACAACCTATGTACTATATCCCCTGCAGATGTGGCAGTCATAAGAAACATATGCTTAGTATCGATGCTATGAGCGCATGCACCGTGTTAATGCTGTGAAGGAATATCAACTGAATGTACAGTAAGAGGCTGGAAAGCACACCCAAACAGTTGCTACATAACTAAATAAACTGATAAATGATGCACTCCATAACACGCTAACCGTATGCACAGAATAAAACATGCTAGCCGTAAACAGGATAAACATGCTAACCGTAAACACAGGGCAAACATACTACAGGATAAACATGCTAACTGTTTGCCGAATAAAAACATGCTAACCGTATGCCCGCAATGAAACGCGCTAACCATATGCACAAAATGAAATATGCTAACCATATGCACAGAATAAAATATGCTAAACCGAGCAAAAACATGCTAGACGTGTGTACTGAACGGAATGCATGAAGACCTGCTAATCGTATTCACAGAATAAAACATGCTCACCGTACGCACAGAGTAAAACACACTAATCGTATGCACAAAACAACACCCTAACCGTATGCACCAATAAAACATGCTAACCGTAAGCACAGAATAAGCCAACCTTATGTACAGCATAAAATATACTAACCGTATAAACCGAATAAACATGCTAATCATGCACAGAATAACCATGCTAACAGTATGCAAAATAAAAAACATGCTAATCGAGATGTTATCGCTCTGAAGATGTGTCAGTAACAATAACCTATCTGGTGCATCCCCCTGCAGACATAGCAGGCACAAACAACCTATGAATCAAGATGTTATAGCTCTAAAGATATGTTAGTAACAACAATGTACTGCATCCCCCTGCTGACGTGGCAGGTATAAGAAAAGTACGCTTGATATAGCTGCTATGAAATGTATGCACAATATGAAATGTTGTAATCATGTACAGTAACCCCCCGACCTACGATGGCCCCCGACATATGATAAAATCGACATACGATGGCCTCTCAGAGGCCATCGCATGTCGATGTCAGCATCGACATACGATGCTTTTATATGTCGGGGCCATCGCATTAACTGCTATCCGACAGCGCAAAATGCTTAAGTTGCTGTCGGATAGCAGTTTAAGCATCCCTGGCAGGTTCGCTTACCTATTCCCGCTGCTCCGGGTCCACTTTGCGATCCTCCGGTGTCTTGCGCATCTTCTCCAGGGTCCGGGCCTCGCTTTCCGGCCTCGTTATTACGTCACTACGCACGCCGCGCCGACGCAGCAGCGTAATAACGTCACCAGAAAGCGAGGCCCGGACCCTGCAGAAGATGCGGAAGAAGCCGGAGGATCGCGAAGAAGATACCGGAGCAGCGGGACAGCATCGGGAGCCACTGGGACAGCATCGGGAGCGGTGAGGACCTGGTCCGGAGCGACGGGGACAGGTGAGTACAGCTTCCTATACTTTACATTGCACGGATCCCTCAACATACGATGGATTCGACAAACGATGGGTCGTTTGGAACGAATTACCATCGTATGTTGAGGGACCACTGTATAATGTATGTATTGCAAGATGTAGAGCGCACACCCAGCTAACTGTGTACCCAAAGTAAAACATGCTAACCGTATACCCACAATAAAATGATAACCATATGAACAGAACAAAACCTGCTAACCGTAAACACAGAATATAGCCAACCGAATGCATAACATCCCAACCGTATGAATGCTAGGAAACGTATGCACATAATGAACATATACATACTGTGAAGGCTACGCACCTATGCACAGCTGTCACGCCCCGTCCCATAGGCTTGCATTGAGGGTAATCAGGCCCGGAGCGAACATGCTCCGGGGACTGATTTTAACGGGGTGCGGTGTGCAAGATCACAGGGGTGCCCAGCGGCGGGACCCCTGCGATCGGGCATCTTATCCCCTATCCTTTGAATAGGGGATAAGATGTCTAAGCGCAGGAGTACCTCTTTAAGCACAGGGATCTAGTTATCAGAGGTTATTAAATTGTTGTTCTTCATTGTTGCTTTTCGGGTTTCCAGAGTATATCACGTATGTTTTTATTGTTTATAATGTTTTACTTTACTGTACATTAAACATACTGTAATGTTATTTTTATCACTGCCAATGATTTTAGTGTTGAATTATATATATGAGCATTTATGCTTGTTGTATATTTTATATGTGAAAATCAAGCACAAGTGCACTTGGAAAGGAGGAATATCACCTACTCCATATTGCAAATTGCTTCATTCATTTGTGTGATCTTTCGCACCATCTGGAGACACAAAGGAAAATGGCAGCAGGCATTCAGCCAGCTCATTGAGGAGACAAAAGAGAATATCTGAGACAATGCTGGCTGATTACTGGAGGGGGATGAGAATACAAGATACTATACTTACACAGCCAAAAGAAAAGGATGGGGGGGGGGGCATCCCTACCAAAGATGCTGTAAATCTGGTATCGAAGGACAAAATTCCGATGTATAATGAAATTAAAATAACTCTCTTAATTACGGCAATAGAGAAATGCCAGAATTAAGAAATGAGCTGTTTGCTCATAGTGGGAGGCTTTGATGGTGCAGCATTTTTTTACTACTTGTGACAGATCAAAGCAGATGTTTAACCGCTTGCCAACCATTCACAGACTTTAAATGTCCAGGCAGTCAGGATCCAAGCAGAGTGATGCAGCGGCATGAGGATCACACCACTGATAGCTGCTAGCCGTCTGTCAGTGGATTAGCACCCCCGTCTTCCAATCCAATCATAGTGCATTGCTGTCCATGCCTCCCATTCGCTGTATAAACAAAGCCTCATTGTGCAGGGAAAGAATGAGAAGAATCTGAATCAGTGCTTACTAATGGGTGGGAAGAGCGTGGACTGATCTCAAAGAAATCGACTGTAGCGCAAATTGCTTAAAAAAAGTTAAAGGGGTAAAGGTGGAAAACTATTTTTTCTTATCAACTGGCTCCAGAAAGTTAAATAGATTTGTAAATTACTTCTATCAAAAAAAAATTCTGACACCAGTTGATTTAAAAAAAAAAAAAAATGTTTCCACCGCAGTACCCCTTTAACACAGTGAAGAGTAGACATGCACATGGTTTGTATAAAAAAAAAAAAAAAAAGGCGACCCCAGCTCAATATATTGGTACACACAGATGAGTATGGTTGTGGCATGTATTTGTTTTTTATGTGAATTCTCTTATTCCCTGTTCCGGTTATCTTTTATTCTGTGTTATATTTTACCTTTTCACAATTGCACATACTTATAGTCTTCACTCAGCTTATTTCTGCTCTGCCATCGTACAGTATTCACATTGTATGTCTCTTTGTCTCTGCAGTAGATTTAAAAATAAACTGTATCAAAGATATTTAGAAGTTTCATCAGTTTTAATCTTCAGGAATCAAACCTCAAAGGCCTTAAATAGGTCTTGGAAAGGTTAAAGCCAAAGACTTCCCTTATCTCTGCTCAATCCTTCAGTAGTCCTGCCCAGGAGAATAACAAGTGGAGTGCCAATCCAGCAGTCAATCTTAGACATTTGCATGAATTCCCAATAGATTTGTAGGGTCAAATGTAAGGAAGGCAAATCGAGCTGAAAGAGCTGTGCAGTTTTAAGTGACTTTGAAAAGAACAGATAAAATGTATCGAGGGAGAGAGGAAAGAATGCCCCATAAGTGAGTCACATTGTAAACTGGATAGCACAGAAGAAAAAGAAAAAAAGGTGCGCTCCTAGTGTAATACTTCAACTCAGGTAAGCCCGTTAGATATGGCTATATTTATACCATGTTTTTACGTTACAGGTGCCGGATCCGGCATGGCGAGGGGTAAACCGGGCGCTCCTGTACCACAGCCAGACCAGCACTGAAATCCATCTACTTTAATGAGCCGATCGGAGTGAAACGGTGACTCCAGTCGGCTCATTTTTGACCCGTATGCAGTTTCCTGATCGGATCTAAAACCGTAGTATACACCTAAAACACCATGTGCCTCTGGTGTGCAAAAAACACCATGTGCCCCCTACACCACCAAGTATTAATGTGATGCAAAGACCTCTAAAAGGTGGAAGGGAACAACGTATGGCCCATTGTAACAGGTGGGGGTAAAAACTTCCCCTGTAAGGCCGTACTCTGGCACTATTAATTTCCTTCTTGACAAGTGTTACTCACCCTAAAAAGGGCAGCCCCACACAGGAACCTCTCCCTATTTCCAACTAAAAAAACTGCCATTTTCCAGGGTTTTTAGTTGGAAATAGGGAGAGGTTCCTGTGTGGGGCCGCCCTTTTTAGGGCAAGGAACACTTGCCAAGAAGGAAATTAATAGAGCAAAAGTAGGGCCTTACAGGGGAAGTTTTACCCCTACCTGCTACAAAGGACAATACGTTGTTCCCTTCCACCTTTTGGAGGCAAGTGTCCTTTAAAGGGACACACAGGAACCTCTCCCTATTTCCAACTAAAAACCCTGGGAAATGGCAGTGTTTGTAGGTGGAAATAGGAAGAGGTTCCTGTGTGGGGCAGCCCTTTTTAGGGCGAGTAACACTTGCCAAAAAGGGAATTAATAGTGCAAGAGCAGGGCCTTACAGGGGAAGTTTTTACCCCCACCGGTTACAATGGACCATACGTTGTTCCCTTCCACCTTTTAGAGGTCTTTGCATTACATCAATACTTGGTGATGTAGGTGGCACATAGTGTTTTTTGCACACCTTTCCTTTTGTTAAATGAATAAAAAATTGTGTACATATATTTTATCCTAAGAATATTATTAAAAGTTAAGTTTTACATAATGCATATCCTCAATCTTTACTTGTGCACACTAACACATTTACAAAAGAGAGCTTTTCTTTTGCCTACCTGCCTCAGCTACTATTCTGATCCTGCCACATGCCTGATGCCACACATCTGATGCCAAGTTCTCCTTCTTTCACCCACCTTGGTCACTGGGTACTGGTTTTGCCACCCACCGCCCCACTCTGTCACTGGGTCACTTTCTGGACTCCTGATGCTGCTGATGCCAGCTCCAGGCTGTCTCATTCTGCCACTAAATGTTCTCCTCATTCTGTTGCCAACTCCAGGCTGTCTCATTCTGTCATCATATGTCCTCCTCATGCTGATGCCAGCTCCAGGCTGTCTCATTCTGCCACCATATGTTCTCCTCATGCTGATGCCAGCTCCAGGCTGTCTCATTCTGCCACCATATGTTCTCCTCATGCTTCCGCCACCTCCAGGCTGTGTCATTCAGCCACTCTATGGTCTCCTCATGCTGCTGCCACCTCCAGGCTGTGTCATTCAGCCACTATATGGTCTCCTCATGCTGCCGCCACCTCCAGGCTGTGCCATTCAGCCACTATATGGTCTCCTCATGCTTCCGCCACCTCCAGGCTGTGTCATTCAGCCACAATATGGTCTCCTCTTGCTGCTGCCAACTCCAGGCTTTGTCATTCTGCCAGATTATGGTCTCTGTGTCACTGTGCAGCCATGTGGTATTCTCATGTATAAGGGTAACCTATAAGTTAGTGGATTCATTCTCCACCCTCCATATTCCTGTCTCTATTTTCACACTGCTGGCACATTAAATAAAACTTTTTAGGTTCATCTATTTGAAATCTTCAATTTAAATGTTAAAAATGATCTTTAATATTTTCAATTGTGAGGCCCTATGGTCTAGTCAGGCTGTTGCCACCTCCAGGCTGGGTCATTCAGCCACTATATGGTCTCCTCATGCTGCCGCCACCTCAGTCCTGTGCCATTCAGCCACTATATGGTCTCCTCATGCTTCCGCCACCTCCAGGCTGTGTCATTCAGCCACAATATGGTCTCCTCTTGCTGCTGCCAACTCCAGGCTTTGTCATTCTGCCAGATTATGGTCTCTGTGTCACTGTGCAGCCATGTGGTATTCTCATGTATAAGGGTAACCTATAAGTTAGTGGATTCATTCTCCACCCTCCATATTCCTGTCTCTATTTTCACACTGCTGGCACATTAAATAAAACTTTTTAGGTTCATCTATTTGAAATCTTCAATTTAAATGTTAAAAATGATCTTTAATATTTTCAATTGTGAGTCCCTATGGTCTAGTCAGGCTGTTGCCACCTCCAGGCTGGGTCATTCAGCCACTATATGGTCTCCTCATGCTGCCGCCACCTCAGTCCTGTGTCATTCAGCCACTATATGGTCTCCTCATGCTTCCCCCACCTCCAGGCTGTTTTATTCAGCCACTATATGATCTCCTCATGCTGCCACCACCTCCAGGCTGTGTCATTCTGACACCATATGGTCTCATACTGATGCCACCTCCAGGCTCTGTCATTGTGCCACTCTGATTCTAATAGCGATGCCTGTAATCTGCATGTCATACTGAATAACAGTATTATTTCACTAACACAGCACACTCCCTATGAGTGTTATGAAAAGACAAAGTGTTCTACACCTCTATTGAGGCTCTCTGTAGTGCAGAAATAGCCATTTTTAATAGCAATTCCCGCAAATAAATTATTATTTTCAGAAAATTCGGTGGATCGGCCGAATCAAATTTTTCAATAATTCGCTCATCTCTAATGTTAGTGAAGGCTGACACAGATAATATAAGTAAGATTGGTAAATAGGCAAAAGATAGTGTCCATGTTTAAGTATAATAACGCAAGTATTTATACACAATATAATAGATCACAGAGGAAAAACTCCCAGGCAGCAACTCACATATGACTGCAGACTAAAGCACATGAAAGTTGTTGTCTTCTCTTTTTCCTGTACCAAAGCTTCTACCAATTTTTATTGTAAAAATATATATATATATATATATATATATTTTTTACTGTATACAGTATCACACTTTGTCATTAGCATACCAAGTAGTTTCTACAAGCCTGCTATTTGATTTGTGTGTGTGTATATATATATATATATATATATATATATATATATATATATACTTGTTTCAGTGTTTAGATTTTGGACCTGATGAAGGCGCGTTGATGTGTCGAAACGCATTGTCCGGTATCATTTTACTTGTGAATAAAAAAAGTCCTGAGCATCTGTGGTGTCTCAAGCCCTCTGATACATTCTGAGAGCAGCAGCGCTCTTCCAAGATCCCCCGTTTGTTGTTGTAGGATAGGGGTCAAAGAGCAGCAGACTATATATACATTTTTATCTAACCCCAAGCCCTCCATAGAGTTATTTTTGTAAACACAACCTAGCAAGATGAGTCCGGCACTATACTGTAGGTGTGGTGTTTTTTATTTTTTTGTTTTTTTTAAAAGAAATTACTACACCAGGGAGCGCCCCGGTTTTTTGTTTTATCTTTGTCTCCGCTCTGAAGTTGATACGTAAAACCACTGGACAGGATGGTTGTACCAGCTGTCATTCACTTTTTTCTGTGCAGCAAAGCTGGTGAAATAGTCTTGGACACCAGATTCAATCTAAAGTCACATGAAAGAAAGTCTAAACATAAACCTAGGTGTATACAAAACAATGTTCATTACAGCTCACCAATTCATGACGCCGGTTACAGAAAGAAGTATCCTGTCCGAGGTGCACAGGACATGTAGCACAAAGCCGCTCTGTGGTAGTCATCAATGGGAAAACAATTCTCCTGTCCGGAGAGAGTTCAGCACTCAGGGATGGATTCAAATATCCAGTTTATTTAGAAATTCTTAAAATGTCTGGTGGACGGAACACACATTGTTTAAAACCAATGCATTTCGCTGCTCTCTTTATCAAGGTTTGTACAAATTACTTTAGATACAACACAGATATATAGGAAATGCTGGATCTGCATGGTCCACCCCTCTCTCGCTACCACACGTATAATCAGCAAGTCCTGCACGCTATCACAGCATTAAAGGGGTACTCCGGTGGAAAACTTTTTTTTTTTTTTTTATTCAACTGGTGCTAGAAAGTTAAACAGATTTGTAAATTACTTCTATTAAAAAATCTTAATCCTTCCAGTACTTATTAGTTGCTGAATGCTACAGAGGAAATTATTTTCTTTACAGAGGGATTTTCTCCTACTCTGGACAGTTCTTAAAATGGACAGATATGTCAGTAGAGAGCACTGGGGTCATGATGTCAGCAGAGAGCTATGTGTTTCAAAAAAAAAAAGGATTTGCTTTGTAGTATTCAGCAGCTGATAAGTACTGGAAATATTTAGATTTTTTAATAGAAGTCATTTACAAATCTAAAGAATAGGGTATGTGCAGCTCACAATATAAATTAATCGAGGCTAAATGGGAAGTATTTACACCCAAAAAAAATACTAGTACAAAATAATATATAAGGGAGAAAAGGGGAGGTACCAAATGCCTCTAGACTAATACCATACAATGGTACATGATGATGGAATTACAGAAAAAATAAATCGGACTGTGCTTCACTTTAAATGATGTACAAATTTAATATAAATTAATATAAAATAATATTACAAATAAGACATAAAATAAATATGCAAATCTAATACATAAATGCCTCCTACCACAGGGCCCTTGTGGGGAGGTATGATATTTAAATACAAAGCATATATTAAAAGATGTTAAAATATAGCATGTGGATTATATTCTACCGCTATCCCAATATATTGCAAACACGACATAGTGTACTTTTGTGCGGTACACTCCGTTCTCATGTGATCTAGAACAGTTCACAAAGTGATATAGTTACCAACTCCTAATGGTAGTTTTGGCTGGACGTCCGAGAGATGGATATGTGGGGGCTGTGTCCAGCGCTAGCGTGTGCTTACGGTGACGGGCCCGGATGCCACAGGCCAAAAAAGGTCACCGGTCACGGAGTGATTGCAGGCTCGATGGCAGATGTAGTGGAGGCTGTGTCCAGCGCTGGCATGCGCTTGCGGTGACGGGCCCGGTTGCCGCAGGCCGAAGAGAAGTCACCGGTCACGGAGTAGCTCCGGAGGTGGAGATGTACTCGGAAATAGATGGATCTTGCACCGGGAACAAGGAAAGGAAAGCCTCGTGGAAGATCTCTCGGCGTCTGGTGGAATGGCAGATAGATTACAGCCAGGTGTAAAACCAGCAGATGATGGAGTTGTGTCGGAGATAAGTGATGGCGGTTTGTGGATTGCGGTGGTCATGCGGTAAATAATTCTTTCTCTAGACGCGTTTCAGGGTACTTTATATATGACCCTTTCCTCAGTAGAGATATCTTTAACAGTGAAGCTCAAAGTCCTTTTATACATGTTACCTGTCTCGTGCCACACAAGTGGAGTACTATATTTGATACAGTGTTGATGTATGAAACAATACATTGGGAGAACAAAAAGACCATTAAAGACTAGAATTGCTGAACACTTAACAAACATAAAAAATGGAAACCTAAAACACCCTTTATCAGCCCATTTCTCAAAATTTCACAATAAAGAAATTACTACCTTCTTCTACACAGGCTTACAAACTATCAAGAAAGATTGGAGAGGAGGCAGCTTCATTGTTAAAATGTCTAAGGCTGAAAGTCAGAAGATTTATGAATTTAATTCTCTAGAGCCGAATGGCCTGAACTCGAATTTTGAACTTTTTGGATTTCTGTAGAGTGTGTCCCGCTCTCCCCATGGAGTCCCCCTTTTCTACTTGGGGGCCCCCATGGAGGGGTTGGACCCACTCTATCTTTGTTCTGCGTGACGGGCCATCCTTCAACCTTCCTATACACTAATTATTTTCAGTAACTTTATTATGTAAACCTATAGCATTTTATTCCATTTATGCACCTATTTTATATTTATCTTTTTATTTATTATCCTTTTTTGTTTTCTATATTTCTCTATTTTATTTTTAATTTTCATTTCATTCTCATTTCTTTTTTATATTATTTTTATTTTTATTATATTTTTTTATAATAATTCTTTTTTTTTTATATTTTTATATTTATTTTTTTTTTTATTAATATCTCTATCTCAGTATTATACATTCTATCTGTACATCTTACTGTATGCTATATGTACCATTCCAATGTTTACAATATATATAATACTATATTAAAATAAGAACGCATACATACTGATTCTAAATGTGAACACTGCTTTATCAAGATGAAATGTTTCCCGTTCCATTCCACTATTTGCGGAAGATCTAAACAGAAACACACCTGTAACAATTAGACAGGTAACATGTATAAAAGGACTTTGAGCTTCACTGTTAAAGATATCTCTACTGAGGAAAGGGTCATATATAAAGTACCCTGAAACGCGTCTAGAGAAAGAATTATTTACCGCATGACCACCGCAATCCACAAACCGCCATCACTTATCCCCGACACAACTCCATCATCTGCTGGTTTAACACCTGGCTGTAATCTATCTGCCATTCCACCAGACGCCGAGAGATCTTCCACGAGGCTTTCCTTTCCTTGTTTCCGGAGCAAGATCCATCTATCTCCGAGTACATCTCCACCTCCGGAGCTACTTTGTGACCGGTGACTTCTCTTCGGCCTGCGGCAACCGGGCCCGTCACCGCAAGCGCATGTCAGCGCTGGACACAGCCTCCACTACATCTGCCATCGAGCCTGCAATCACTCCGTGACCGGTGACCTTTTTTGGCCTGTGGCATCCGGGCCCGTCACCGTAAGCACACGCTAGCGCTGGACACAGCCCCCACATATCCATCTCTCGGACGTCCAGCCAAAACTACCATTAGGAGTTGGTAACTATATCACTTTGTGAACTGTTCTAGATCACATGAGAACGGAGTGTACCGCACAAAAGTACACTATGTCGGTTTGCAATATATTGGGATAGAGGTATAATATAATCCACATGCTATATTTTAACATCTTTTAATATATGCTTTGCATTTAAATATCATACCTCCCCACAAAGGCCCTGTGGTAGGAGACATTTATGTATTAGATTTGCATATTTATTTTATGTCTTATTTGTAATATTATTTTATATTAATTTATATTAAATTTGTACATCATTTAAAGTGAAGCACAGTCCGATTTATTTTTTCTGTAATTCCATCATCATGTACCATTGTATGGTATTAGTCTAGAGGCATTTGGTACCTCCCCTTTTCTCATTTACAAATCTGTTTAACTTTCTGGCACCAGTTGATAAAAAAAAAAAAAAAAAAAAAAAAAAAAAAGGTTTTCCACCGGAGTTTTGGAGGCGGGGCAGTGTGCCCGCGTGACTGTGACACGTGGCTCCGCCTCCAAAACTCACTGCATACATAGGGCTGCTGCTGGAAAGCCCTGTGTGTATAGTGAGCAAGGAATACGCAGCGTATTTCCTGCTGCTGCACGTAAATTTTGCGCACCGTGAAATACGCTGCATACACGCCAGGTGGGTACGCACCCTAAATGTAAAGAATATTCCCTCATTGAGTCCCTATTCATAATATAAAAGACTGTCATATAACAATAGATTTTTGTAAACCTGGTGCAAAGTAACAGTGGAGAGGCTTACCATAGCAACCAATCAGATTTCTGCATTAAGTTTTAAAAGGTCTTTTTTTTTTTTTTTTTTTAATTAAAGAAGAAATTTGATTGGTTGCTATGGACAACTGCACCACTCTTCCTCTGCACAAATCTTTCCCATTCTCTTTTTACAGTGTTCCAATTGTAAGCCAATTTAGAAAAGATCACTCACAATATATTTGATGCACAATGCACATAGCCATATATATATATATATATATATATATATATAATATAAAACTCAACGTGTGTGTGTATGTATGTATGTGTGTATGTTCCAGCATCACGTCCAAACGGCAAAAGATATTAACATGAAACTTGGCACACATGTTACTTATATGTCAACAACAAACATAGGATAGGTGATTTAACCCTTACTCACCCCCATTTGCCAGGGGCGGGGTTTATGTTTAAAGTCCCCTACAAGTCAATGGAAAATATATGTTCCCACATAACTTCCAAACGGCTGGAGATATTTCAATAACTGGTACACATATTACGGGTCTGGATAGGAGGTCGATATCTGAGGTCGACATAGGAGGTCGGGATAGGAGGTCGGGATAGGAGGTTGGGATAGGAGGACGGGATAGGAGGTCGGGATAGGAGGAGTGGGATAGGAGGATGGGATAGGAGGTCGCGATAGGAGGTCGGCATAGGAGGTCGAGATAGGAGGACGGGATAGGAGGTCGAGATAGGAGGACGGGATAGGAGGATGGGATAGGAGGATGGGATAGGAGGACCGGATAGGAGGTCGGGATAGGAGGACCGGATAGGAGGTCGGGATAGGAGGACGGGATAGGAGAGCGTGATAGATGGACTGGATAGGAGGACAGGATAGGAGGACAGGATAGGAGGATGGGAAAGGAGGACCGGAAAGGAGGTCGAGATATGAGGACGGGAAAGGAGGACGGGAAAGGAGGACAGGAAAGGAAGACAGGAAAGGAGGACGGGATAGGAGGACGGGATAGGAGGACGGGATAGGAGGACGGGAAAGGAGGATGGAATAGGAGGACGGGATAGGAGGACGGGATAGGAGGACGGGATAAGAGGACGGAAAAGGAGTACGGGAAAGGAGGACTGAAAGGAGGTCGAGATAGGAGGACGGGAAAGGAGGACAGGAAAGGAGGACGGGAAAGGAGGTCGAGATATGAGGATGGGAAAGGAGGACGGGATAGGAAGACAGGATGGAAGGTCGGGATATGATGATGGGATAGGAGGTCGGGATATGACAACAATATATGAGGATGGGATATGAAGTCAAAAGCTTCCTCCTTTGCTTATTTTCCTCCCCAGCAAGGATTAGGAAGGAAAAACTGGGCAACGCCGGGTACTCAGCTAGTATATATATATAAAAGCCTATGCAATGTTTTGGATCAAAAAGAAACATAAAATCAAAAATGCAACATTGAATTATTTACTCCAGGAAAGAAATAATGTTCAGAAACAGTCTCAGACTTCCATTACTGACCATAATATCACAATATCATTCCCCCTCTCCCTCCTTAAAAATCTACAGATTTGTCATACGCATAATTACGTGAGCGGATTCAGCTACCGTGGAGAACATGTTCAGAATGATTCGCCTGAGGGGTAAAGAGTTGATGAAACCTTTATTATTCTCTGCAAGGCAATATAATGAAATTCAGAAAGGAAAGTGTGCTATTAAAAGAGGTTGTGAAAGGGTACATAAACCTTGTGACCCATGACCTCTAGTCCCATTCCATTGCGGGTAACAATATGGTGAGTTACTTGTTATGTAATTTATGCAGCTTTTAATTAATTTTATTAGCAGCCAGTGAGAGGTTATTTCTGAGGCCTGTGCAGTGGTAGATCATGTGGTATATGAAAGAAGAAAATGTGATTTAGAGGGATATGTATGGAGGTAGAGCAACTATTTCACTTGTGTTCTTTTCAGTTTTCTCTAATTACAAGCGCAGCTACAAAGCCCGAGCAGATCAATCATCGCGGCCCAAAGTGCTCGACATCCACACCAGCCCATTCATCACCAGCCCCAGCCTGCTCTTTAACCAAAAGCAAAAGAGTCAAGATGGGAGAATACAAACAAAATGACAGCAGATAAATGAGGTTATTTATACTACAAAGAAGAGCAATGGGCAATATATACAGTGGGTTTATATAATTAGGAGATAACCATTAGTGTAGATAGATATGAGATAGATAGATATGAGATAGATAGATATGACATAGATAGAGAGATAGATAGATAGATACTTCAAGGAAAAGGCAAAGGCACTCCAATATGGTGGAAAAAAATAGTGAAATTATTTATTCATCCCAAATGTGTAGCAGCTGCTACACATTTGGGATGAATAAATAATTTCCCAATTTTTTCACCATATTGGAGTGCCTTTGCCTTTTCCTTGAAGTACATTTATAGGATCCTGGACCAGGACCCTGGCTAGGAGGCACCCACACACCTTACTAGGAGTGCTGCTTTCTTCCTTGACATAGATAGATAGATAGATAGAAAAAAAAGGATAAGTTTGCCAGCACATACTGATACACAACTGCTGACTGCCATCCATGCTACCACCTTGCTTGCTCAGCTGCTGCCTCACGGGCAACCTGCAACCCTCTTCTCCTGATGATGATGAAGCCCCTTCTGCACCTGACTCCCAAGTACAATCGGCTTCATCATCACTGAGTTGTGTCTACATGTCACTGAAGTGGAAAGAAGTGGCAGAAGTGGAAAGTCTGGAGCCAAATATGCCCGAGGTAGACCACCTGCTTCGTGGCAGCCTACCTTCCTGGGAAGAAGTGGAACAGGGGTTCCTGGAGTCGGCAGCAGTAGCAGTCAATCAGTGCGGACTGTTGGTGGGAAAATCAGCTACTCTGCGGTGGGGCAGTTTTTCATCAAGCATTCATAGGATGTTAACCTGGCCACATGCAAGATGTGTCAGCAGAAGGTGCAGCGTGGTCAGGGTCCCAATGTTGGCACCATGGCCCTGTGTCAACATATGCATCGTTACCATAAAGCAGCCTGGGAGAACTGTGGCTCATATGTGGTGGTCCAGTCTGCTGCATCACCCAGTGGCACGCCGCTCCCTGTTTCAGCCAGGCAAGGCTCCACTACCTCAGCCGAAGGGAGCTGTGTGTCATACCAATCTTCTGTCACTCCAGATGCTCCTGCTCCTCCTGCTTCGAGTCAGTCATTCCACCAGAAATCCATCGGCAAAGCCATGTCCAAGAGATAACAGTATGCACCCACTCATCCAACGGCGCAGAAGCTGAATGTGTTCCTGTCCAAGTTGCTGGTGCTGCAGCAAGTTGTGGACTCTGAACTGATTGCTTGTGCCAAGCTGAGATGGAGAGTCCCAAGCCGTAATTTCTTTGCGAAGAAGGCAGTACCAGCTCAGCACAATTTTGTGGAACAGAAGGGGGACAAGTCCTTGAGCCTGTCGGTGTGTACCAAAGTGCATGGCAGTGCAGACGTGTGGAGCTGTAATTATGGTCTGGGACAATACTTGTCCTTTACTGCCCACTGGGTAAATGTGGTTCCTGCACAGCCACAACAGCAACTTGGAGAGGACATGCCGCTTCCGCCTCCACGCTCTCAGGCCGTTGGTCCTGTGACAGTGTGCGACTTCGCCTCTTCATCCTCCACCGTGTCCTCAGCCTCCACTGCACAGACAAGTCTCAGTGCCCCTCCAGCATACCATGTGTGCAGGGCACAGCGGTGTCATGCTGTTCTTCACATGATTTGCCTTGGTGAACGGAGTCACACAGGGGAGCAACTGCTAAAAGTCATTCATCAAGAGATTGAATCATGGCTTACTCCACAAAAACTGTAAGTGGGAACCATGGTGACCGACAACGGGAAGAACATCTTGTCTGCGCTGCGAAAAGGAAGCCTGAGACATGCGCCCTGCATGGCACAAGTGTTCAATCTGGTTGTCAAGCGATTCCTGAAGTGTTCCCCCCATCTGCAAGACATCCTAACAATGGGAACGCTGCAGAGTTAGAACGGTATCCCCCCACATAGTCTGATTTGCTACATTTCCACACGTTGGAATTCCAACTATACAAACAGAGAAAAGCCATCACCGATTTCTTGATAATCCAAGTGGATAGGGGGACTCTCCTGTGTAACTTCAATGTCCACCAGTGGCAGCTCATACGTGACACCTGCCGTTTGCTCAGGCCCTTTGAGGAAGCCACATTATTAGTCAGTATTAGTTATTAGTCAGTTTTCATCCAGGATTACTGGATGAACAACGTAATTCCACTGCTTCATTTACTACAACACATGTTGGAAACGATGGCTGGTCAGGGCAATGGAGACATAGCGCCTACATCTCACAGCCACATGAGCCCTGTGGGGGCTGAACTGAAGGAGGAGGGGGAGGGGCACAGTGGAGCACAGTTTAGGTTTCGCGAGATGGGCAGTTTTTCTAGTCATTTGACAGGAGTTGAGAAACAGGAGCAGCTAGAGGGTTATGAGGAAGGCGATACAGAGGACCCAGACACATCGTGGTAGTATGCAGTAGAGATGGAGGAAGGGAGTCCCTCCGAGTCACCTGCACAAATGGCATGATGCATGGTCACTTGTTGCGTAGTGAAAGCCAAATTGTCACCATTCGGCAGCGGATGACTTCTGGCTCTCCACCTTATTGGACCCTTGCTACCGGCACACAATGGGGGCCTTTTTTTATACCCACTGAGTGGGAGGACAATCTGACCTACTACTGATAAGGGAAGGAGTGGTGGTGGTCCGGCACTTGCAGGACTAGGGCAGTAAGTGTAAGCAAGGACAGGTGTGAATGCAGGTAAGGCAAAATGTGGACCTCAGCTGTGCACCTCAGCAGAAGTAAACGTAATGCAGCAAAGAAATGTCCAAAACGAGGTTGCACTCACCATCCACTGGTTTATTCAACACGGTACAGGCATAGATGAGCGGAGGCAGGGGCACACCAGGACAAGTTGGCAAGTAGTTTCACGCTGGTTTGCGCTTCTGGCTGGCTAGAAGAAGCACAAACCAGCGCAAAACTACTTGCCAACTTGTCCCGGTGTGCCCCTGCCTCCGCTCATCTATGCATGTACCATGTTGAATAAACCAGTGGATGGTGAGTGCAACCTCGTTTTGGACATTTCTTTGCTGACCTACTACTGAGACATCCTACGTAGTCAGTTGGCCGATGCCTATCTGCGACATCGTCCATCCTCTCGCAGGTCTAACTCGGTGGGCCCTCTGCACTCTCCTTCCACTGCCATGGCTGCTGGGGAGGGGTGGGGTGGCAGGAGCAGTACCAGCTCCATCAGCAGCAGCCTGAGTCTACAGTCGCTGATGAGTAGCTTTCTTCACCCACATAGTGGAGCAACTCATTAGCAGCAGGATGACCTGGAGCAGGACCTGAACCAGCAGGTGGTGGCATACCTTGACATGACCATACCAATATACCTTGAAGATCCGCTGGACTTCTGGGCAGCCAAACTTGATTTGTGGCCGCAACTAGCAGAGTTTGCCCTGGAAAAGCTGTCCTGCCCGGCCAGTAGTGTGCCATCAGAGTGGGTGTTTGGTGCGGCGGGAGCCATAATAACCCCAAGGAGATCTTGTCTGTCCACGAAAAATGGTGAGAGACTGACCACCAATGCCTGATGCATCAGAGTAGATTGACCATGGTGCCACACCAACACTTCACAAATATGGATAGTGCAAAACATATTTAAGGTGTTCCTCCCCAGTTACAGACATTCCTCGGCATCAGACCACAAGTAAGTATTGAGGATATGCATTAGTTAAAACTTAACTTCTTAAGATAAAATATATGTATGTAAATATATGTTCTAGACATGTGCAGAAGAAAAATTTTCCTTTTTTTTCGTTTGTTTTTTTCGTTTTTTATAACATTTTCGGTTCAGCAATATTTTCAGTTTTGATTTTCAGATACATTCGGTATTCGGGTGTCCAAGTTTCATTTTTTTTCGGATACATTCAGTATTCGGGTGTCCGGTGGGTTAACTTTTTCGGATACATTCGGTATTCGGGTGTCCAAGTTTCATTTTTTTCGGATACATTCGTATTCGGGCGGGTTTGATTTTTCGTATACATTCGGTATTCGGGTAAATTCGGGTAAATCTTTTTTAAGCAGGGGACCATTATCGGGAGTGTGTGCAGGAAAAGAGGGCAGCCGTAGAGATCGGAACATTGGAAGACAGGTAAGATAATATAATTTTATGTGATTTATATTAATACATAATGTAATGTTGAATGAATGAATGAGTAAATGAATGAATGCTTTATGAATGATTGATGTGTTTGATCGATGTGTTTGATTGTCGGGTGATTTATGTATAACATGATGTTATACATAAATCATCCGACAATCAAACGCATCGATCAAACTGTTGCAAAACTACAACACCCACCCAGCATGCGGCTGTCTGGGCATGCTGGGAGTTGTAGTTTTGCAACAGCTGGAGGCATACTTTGGCAAACACACGTATTCGCGCGATGCTTTTTAATTAATTTTCAAATTCCGTCAAAAATGTTTTACCAGGTCAATGATATGCATAGTAATTGCCGTGGGAACATTTTTCATTCATAAAACCGCAGACTTAATTGGATAATTGCAGTGTAGAATGTTTGGTGTCCTAAGCGTTCTACACGGCAATTATCCAATTAAGCCTGCAGTTTTATGAATGAAAAATGTTCCCACGGCAATTACTATGCATGTCATTGACCTGGTAACCCATTTCTGACAAAAGCCAGCTGAATTTGAAAATGAATTAAAAAGCATTGCGCGAATGCATGTGTTAGCCAAAGTGTGCCTCCAGCTGTTGCAAAACTACAACTCCCAGCATGCCCAGACCGCCACATGCTGGGTGGGTGTTGTAGTTTTGCAACAGCTGGAGGCACCCTAGTAACAGTAAAACAATAACTAACAATCAGAAACAGTGTAGCGCAAGGAACAATAAAAAAATTTGAAAAAATTCTTTACTTTCATTTTTTTACCGCATGCATTCGGTAAATAATTAATGCATTTATTTTTGGATAACGAATGCATTCATTTTTTTACCGCATGCATTCGGAGAATAACAAATGCATTCGTTATGTTGCTATTCGTTTTATCGTTGCTATTCGGAAATATTCGAAAAATCTTTTTGTGCATTCGGGCCGTTCCGAAATTCGAAAACGGCAAAATTCGGTAAATTTGACATTCGTGCCGAACCGAATTGCAAATGTCTAATATGTTCTTAAAATATATTTTTTAAATCAAACAAAAGGAAAGGTGTACAAAAAACACCATTTGCCACCAACACCACCAAGTATTGATGTGATGTGGTCCATTGTAACTGGTGGGGGTAAAAATTTCCTCTGTAAGGCCCTACTCTCGCATTATTAAATCCATTCTTGTCAAGTGTTACTCGCCCTAAAAAGGTCAACCCCACACAGGAACCTCTCCGTATTTCCAAATACAAACACTGCCATTTCATAGGGCTTCAAGGTGGAAATAGGGAGAGTTTTCTATGTGGGGCCACCCTTTTTAGGGCGAGTAACACTTGCCAAGAAGGGAATTAATAGGGCGAGAGTAGGGCCTTACAGGGGAATTTTTTACCTCCACCTGCTACAATGGACAATACGTTGTTCCCTTCCACCTTTTCGAGGAAAGTGTTACTCGTCTTAAATAGGTCGGCCCCACACAGGAACCTATCCCTATTTCCACCTAAAAACCCTGGGAAATGGCAGTGTTTGCAGGTGGAAATAGGGAGAGATTCCTGTGTGGGATGCCCCTTTTAGGGCGAGTAACACTTGCCAAGAAGGGAATTAATAATGCAAAAGTACGGCCTCACAGGGGAAGTTTTTACCCCCACCGGTTACAATGAACCATACGTTGTTCCCTTCCACCTTTTAGAGGTCTTTGCATTACATCAATACTTGGTGGTGTAGGTGGCACATGGTGTTTTTTGCACACCTTTCCTTTTGTTTGATTTGAAAAAATTTTTTGGGTGTATATATTTTATCCTAAGAATATTATTAATTAAAAGTTAAGTTTTATGTAATGCATATCCTCAAAGCTTACTTGTGCACACTAACACTTTTACAAAAGAGAGTAAAACTAACCCCAAAATGTTCTTTAACTATATAAATAGCAAAAAGATCAAAAATGAAAATGTGGGCCCTTTAAAAAATGACGAGGAAGAAATTATAAACGGGGATCAGGAAAAAGCAAATATATTAAACAAATTATTCTCCACTGTGTTCACTGAGGAAAATGAAATGCCAGGTGAAATACAGCGAGATAAGGTAAACTCCCCAGTACAGATCACCTGTCTAACCCAGGAAGAAGTATAGTGCCGCCCACAAAAAATCAAAATAGACAAATCACCAGGTCCAGATGGCATTCACCCCCGTGTTCTAAAGGAATTAAGTAATGTGATAGACAGACCCCTATTTAATATTCAGGGACTCTATAGTAACAGGGACTGTTCCCCAGGACTGGCGCAAGGCAAATGTGGTACCAATATTTAAAAAGGGATCAAAAGGTGACCCCGGGAATTATAGACCTGTTAGTTTGACCTCCGTTGTATGTAAATAGTTTGAGGGTTTTCTAAGGGATGCAATTCTGGAGTATCTTAATAAAAATAAATGCATGACCCCATATCAGCATGGCTTTATGAGGGATCGGTCCTGTCAGACTAACCTGATCAGCTTTTATGAGGAGATGAGCTCCAGACTGGACCAGGGTGAATCACTGAATGTCGTATATCTGGATTTGTCCAAAGCATTTGATACAGTTCCACATAAAAGGTTGGTGCATAAAATGAGAAGGATGGGGCTGGGGGAGAATGTGTGTAAGTGGGTAAGTAACTTGCTCAGTGATAGGAAACAGAGGGTGGTTATTAATGGTACTTATTCTGATTGGGTGACTGTTACTAGTGGGGTACCACAGGGGTCCGTCTTGGGTCCTGTTCTATTTAATATATTCATTAATGACCTTGTACAGGGGTTGAATAGTAAAGTAGCAATCTTTGCAGATGATACTAAACTCTGTAAAGCGGTAAACACTATAGAGGACAGTGCACTGTTACAAATGGATCTGGATGATAAATGTAAGGTAATGCACATGGGGAAAAAAAATCCAGGCTGGGATTATGTATTAAATGGGAGAATGCTTGGGACAACTGATGTGGAAAAGGACTTAGGGTCTTAGTTAATAGTACATTTAGCTGTAGTGACCAGTGTTGGGCAGCTGCTGCTAAGGCAAATTAAATCATGAGGTGCATCAATAGGGGCATAGATGCCCACGACAAAGAAATAATTCTACTGCTGTACAAATCACTAGTCAGACCACACATAGAATACTGTGTACAGTACTGGGCACCAGTGTACAAGAAAGATATAGTGGAGCTGGAGAGGGTTCAAAGACGGGCAACCAGAGTAATACGGGGAATGGGAGGACTACAGTACCCAGAAAGATTATCAGAATTAGGGTTATTTAGTTTAGAAAAAAGAAGGCTTAGGGGAGACCTAATAACTATGTATAAATATATTAGGGGACCGTACAGTGATCTCTCCCATGATCTATTTATACCCAGGACTATATCTATAACAAGGGGGCATCCTCTACGTCTAGAGGAAAGAAGGCTTCTACACCAGCACAGACGGGGGTTCTTTACTGTAAGAGCAGTGAGACTGTGGAATTCTCTGCCTGAGGAGGTGGTCATGGGGAACTCTGTGAAAGAGTTCAAAAGGGGTCTGGATGCATTTTTGGAGAGTAATAACATTACAGGTTATGGATTTTAGATTTATAGGGACAGAACGTTGATCCAGGGATTTATTCTGACTGCCAAATTTGGAGCCAGGAAGGAATTTTTACCACTAGTATGAGGGTTTTTTGCCTTCCTCTGGATCAACTCAGTAGGGACTCATTAGGGTTATAGGTTGAACTTGATGGACTTTGGTATTTTTTCAACCTTATGAACTATGTTACTAAAAGAGACCGTTCTCTTCTGCCTACCTGCCTCAGCTACTATTCTGATCCTGCCACCCGCTTGATGCCACACATCTGATGCCAAGTATTGTAAACCACCGCCCCACTATGTCACCGGGTCACTTTCAGGACTGCTGATGCCACCTCCAGGCTGTCTCATACTGCCACCATATGTACTCCTCATGCTGCTGCCATCTCCAGGCTGTCTCATTCTGCAACTATATGGTGTCATCATGCTGCCGCCAACTCCAGGCTGTCATTCAGCCACTATATGGTCTGCTCTTGCTGCCGCCAACTCCAGGCTGCGTCTTGCACAAACATAATGGTAAATTAATTTTCTTATCATGACATTGTCTTTAGAGTATATGTCTGTCTATATATGTGTATCTGCAATTGAGAAACTTAACTGTCACTTTTTTGTATTATCTGTGAATGACATAACAGGACATTATATATGTTATTTAAATAATGGATACTGATTTCTTTTAGTATTATTTTACTCATATGACCTTAAGCTTTCCAAGGCTTCCACTAAGTTTCCACAGTTTTTATACACCTAAAATTGCAGGGCAAAAATGTAACACCTTAAATGGGAAATATACAACTTTGTTTATAATACCGTATATTTGTGAGCTATGTGTGTGCCAGAAAAGTGTCACTCTCGCTACTGCAGCGCTCCGGTCAGATCCACTGACCCGGTGCGCTGCGATACCGCCTCCAGCCGGGATGCGATTCGCGATGCGGGTGGCGCCCGCTCGCGATGCGCACCCCGGCTCCCGTACCTGACTCGCTCTCCGTCGGTCCTGTCCCGGCGCGCGCGGCCCCGCTCCCTAGGGCGCGTGCGCGCCGGGTCTCTGCGATTTAAAGGGCCACTGCGCCGCTGATTGGCGCAGTGGTTCTAATTAGTGTGTTCACCTGTGCACTCCCTATTTATACCTCACTTCCCCTGCACTCCCTCGCCGGATCTTGTTGCCATTGTGCCAGTGAAAGCGTTTCCTTGTGTGTTCCTAGCCTGTGTTCCAGACCTCCTGCCGTTGCCCCTGACTACGATCCTTGCTGCCTGCCCCGACCTTCTGCTACGTCCGACCTTGCTTCTGTCTACTCCCTTGTACCGCGCCTATCTTCAGCAGTCAGAGAGGTTGAGCCGTTGCTAGTGGATACGACCTGGTCACTACCGCCGCAGCAAGTCCATCCCGCTTTGCGGCGGGCTCTGGTGAAAACCAGTAGTGACTTAGAACCGGTCCACTAGCACGGTCCACGCCAATCCCTCTCTGGCACAGAGGATCCACCTCCTGCCAGCCGGCATCGTGACAAAAAGCATCTGTTATTTGAGGAAGATTATTTTTTAAATATGTGTGATCTATGCCATTATATGCCTGTGCAGTGACATATGTTGCAGAAAGGGTGTACCTACCATACAGACAGATCATGCGGCTGCTATGGGGCACCTGAAGAGAGGGGGCCGCTCCCCTGCTGCCACTGGAATCCATCTTCCATTTTCTGGCCCAGTCTTCTTTCGTCTTCTGGGGCCCGACACGTAACACTGTGCTCAGCTAATCGTCAGTCACAGCAATGTCCTGCCTTAGGTGGGTGATAGGCTGAGAGGCACTGTAATGTAACGGGCCCAAGCACTAGGAAGAAGACCGGGCTGGGGCCTGTTACATGACACTGCCACTTAGCCTATCACCGGCTGAAGCGAGACATCGCTGCAGATGATGAATAGCTGAGCACAGTGTTAGGTCCTGGACTCCAGAGGCCGGAAAAGACTGGAGATGGAGGAATGGAGACCAATTTCAGGTGGCATCAGGAAAGCGGCAAAAGGTAAGTTAAAGTTTATAATTTTTATTGTGGTGGCCCAGGCAGTATTAGAATAACTTTTTGGATAACCCCTTTAAAGATCATAGAGAGTAAGGAGGAAACAAACACCAGATCTCTCTATCCAGGGGCATAATCAGATGCCGTAATAGGATTCCTATTTCAATCTCTGCTATGGGGCCCTTTTTTTCTCTATGTATGCCACTGTGTTGCAGAATGAAATGCTTAAATGAAGAGTAAAGTAAACCTAACTGGAATATTCTGCTTATCCGTCCCTCATAAAAGTTTAGCACAAGATGTGCAGACTGGCTTAGGATGAATGGACATGTTTGATACACTGAACCCATAATTATATTTGTATGATAAGATTCCCTTCAGTTTAGGGAGTAATGGGTGTAGAGAAGCTCCAGTAATAAATCTAGGATATTAAAACATAATGAACTCGTCCTTGTATCTCGATTCTTCATTTCTTTAATAAAATACCTTAAATAGTTCACAATGAGCGGAAGAACATAAATCCCAATTTAATAATTAACAAACTCTGCTGTCTCCACCCGAGCCAATGGCTTCATATATTAATGATACTGAAAAGAATCAAAATCTTTCTGCATTGGCTCAGTAAATTATTGGTTTTTTTAACCTCACAGACCACAGACTGAACAGATTATCAAAGCTACAGGATCTTATAAGGGTCACAGTGGCTGAAACGGTCATTTAGCACTGTGGGTGGAGGGCACTTTTATCAGTTCAAGGGGTTAATCTGCCCCTTTGTATGAAGAAGCCATGTATATCTGTCTTTTTTCCTCAAAGTTGAAAAGAAGGACTAGATTGAGCATGGGAATCCTACATCAAGCTGACTGTACTATGCTGTCAGCAGCAACTTGTTCACATTGACAAACCTACCATTTGAACACTGGATTTGGTACACTGGACCCCTTAAAGGGGTACTCCGGAGGAAAGACAATTCTGCTTTGAGATATTCCACTTTGGATAATCTGCAAGCAGAATTTCCAATGCAGAAAACCCACAGTGGACTTATGTACATGTAAACGTAAAGTCTGTCAGTAGTTTAGAGCCCCCCAACTGCTGAAAGCCCTATACAGAGGACAGAGAGAGGATTATAGTGATATCTTGTGTTTCTGTCATGAAACCTATATAACAGGAGTCCTCAAAGTTTTTAAACAGGGGGCCAGTTCACTGTCCCTCAGACCATTGGAGGGCTGGACTATAGGTAAAAAACTATGAACAAATTCCTATGCACACTTATATATCTTATTAGTGGACTACCCCTTTAAGTACGCAGCACAATTCCCCCCCCCCCCCCCACACACATTACGTAGGCAGCATAGATCCCCCAAATTAGGATGGCAGTATAGATCCCCCCGCATTAGGTTGTAGTTCCCCCACATTAGGTTGGCAGTATAGTTCCCCCACATTAGGTTGTAGTTCCGCCACATTAGGTTGGCAGTATAGTTCCCCCACATTAGGTTGGCAGTATAGATCCCTTACATAACGTTGTAGTTCCCTCACATTAGGGTTGTCAGTGTATTTTCCCCACATTAGGGTTGGCAGTATAGTTCCCCCACATTAGGTTGGCAGTATAGTCCCCCTCACATTAGGCTGGCAGTATGGCTCCCCCACATTAGGCTGGCAGTATAGTCCCCCCCCCCCACATTAGGTTGGCAGTATAGTTCCCCCCACATTAGATTGGCAGTATAGTTCCCCCACATTAGGTTGTAGTTCCCCCACATTAGGTTGGCAGTATAGTTCCCCCACATTAGGTTGGCAGTATAGTTCCCCCATATTAGGTTGGCAGCATAGTTTCCCCACATTAGGTTGGCAGTATAGTTTCCCCCACATTAAGCTGGCAGTATAGTTCCCCCCACATTAGGTTGGCAGTATAGTTCCCCCCCATTAGGATTGGCAATATAGTTCCCCCACATTAGGCTGGCAGTATAGTTCCCCCCACATAAGGTTGGCAGTATAGTTTCCCCACATTTGGCTGGCAGTATAGTTCCCCCACATTAGGATTGGCAGTATAGTTCCCCCACATTAGGCTGGCAGTATAGTTCCCCCCACATTTGGCTGGCAGTATAGTTCCCCCACATTAGGTTGGCAGTATAGTTCCCCCCACATTAGGTTGTCAGTATAGTTCCCCCACATTAGGTTGGCAGTATAGTTCCCCCCACATTAGGTTGTCAGTATAGTTCCCCCCACATTAGGCTGGCAGTATAGTTCCCCCCCACATTAGGCTGGCAGTATAGTTCCCCCCACATTAGGCTGGCAGTATAGTTCCCCCACATTAGGTTGGCAGTATAGTTCCCCCCACATTAGGTTGTCAGTATAGTTCCCCCCACATTAGGCTGGCAGTATAGTTCCCCCCACATTAGGTAGGCAGTATAGCTCCCCCACATTAGGTTGGCAGTATAGTTCCCCCACATTAGGTTGGCAGTGTGGCTCCACCACATTAGGCTGGCAGTATAGTTCCCCCCCCCACATTAGGTTGGCAGTGTAGTTCCCCCCACATTAGGTTGGCAGTATAGTTCCCCCACATTAGGTTGTAGTCCCCCCACATTATGTTGGCCGCATAGTTTCCCCCACATTAAGCTGGCAGTATAGATCCCCCCACATTAGGTTGGCAGCATAGTTCCCCCCACATTAGGTTGTAGTTCCCCCACATTAGGTTGGCAGTATAGTTCCCCCACATTAGGTTGGCAGTATAGTTTCCCCCACATTAGGCTGGCAGTATGTTCCCCCACAGACATACAGCCTCCAGCCATACAGTGTATAAATAACTTTATTCTGGAGGCCAATACTTTCCAGCAATTCCAAATTTATAGAAAATGTCTAATTTTTTTTAATTTGCAGTGTTACCGTATATCCCGGCGTATAAGACGACTTTTTAACCCTGAATTTTCTTCTGAAAAGTCAGGGGTCGTCTTATACGCTGGGTATTGGGGTCCGGCATAGGAATACTTACGATTATCGTGCCGGCTCCTGTGTGCGGCTGCAGGCGGGGGCCGGCCAGAGCATGTACAAACTAATAACTGTATACTTAAAAACCAGGGTGCCTCCAGCTATTGTGAAACTACAACTCCCAGCATGCCCGGACCGGCAAAGGCTGTCCGGGCATGCTGGTAGTTGTAGTTTCACAACAGCTGGAGGCGCCCTGGTTTTTAGTATTTATGAATTAGTTTTTACATGCTCTGGCCGGCCCCCGCCTGCAGCCGCACACAGGAGCCGGCCCGGGCAGATAATTATATGTATTCCTATGCCGGACATCCCCGTGTCCCGAAAAATCTTTTCGGGACATAAGGATGTCCGCAGGTCACTCACCATTCCCCGCCCGCCACGTGTCCTCCTCCAGTCCTCCTGCGGTCTTCCTCCGGTCCTTCTGCGCTTCTCCACCGCTCTATCGTTGTACGCACGGGACGTCAGTGACGTCCCGTGCGTATAACCATAGAGGCGGAGGAGGACGAGCATGGCCGGGGCCTGGTGAGTGACCGGCGGCGCGTCATCTACAGTGTTCCGATCACCGCTCCTCTGGTCCCGGGACTGCTGCTATGGTCCATAGGCCAAAGCAGTAGATTGTGACCCCGGGCCGGAGGAGCGGTGACCGGAACACTGTGGGGGGCAGTACACAGACATACAGCCTCCAGCCATACACTCTATATGGCTGGAAGTTGTATGTCTGTGGGGGGGGAGCTGCCTACTATTGTGGGGGGGGGGGAGCTGCCGACTTAATGTGGGGGGGCTGCCGACCTAATGTGGGGGGGGGGAGCTGCCGACCTAATGTGTGGGGGGGGGGAGCTGCCGACCTAATGTGTGGGGGGGGGGGGGAGCTGCCGACCTAATGTGGGGGGGGGGAGCTGCCGACCTAATGTGGGGGGGGGGGGAACTGCCGACCTAATGTGGGGGGGGGGAGCTTCCGACCTAATGTGGGGGGGGGAGCTGCCGACCTAATGTGGGGGGGGGGGAGCTGCCGACCTAATGTGGGGGGGGGGAGCTGCCGACCTAATGTGGGGGGGGAGCTGCCGACCTAATGTGGGGGGGGGAACTGCCGACCTAATGTGGGGGAGCTGCCGACCTAATGTGGGGGAACATGCTGCCGAACTAATGTGGGGGAACATGCTGCCGACCTAATGTGGGGGAACTTGCTGCCGACCTAATGTGGGGGAACATGCTGCCGACCTAATGTGGGGGAACATGCTGCCGACCTAATGTGGGGGAACTATAAGGTACTGTACATAGCGGTAGGAGGGGTAGTCTTATACGGCAAGTATATCCCAAACTCTATATTTTAACTGTAAAAGTTGGGGGTCGTCTTATACGCCCAGTCGTCTTGTACGCCGGCATATACGGTATATATGCAGTGATACCATTTACATTATTTCTTCATATTTTTCTAATCAAAATTTTTTTGTGGGGGGTTTCTTTCGTTTCTAGATGTTTTCTTGAACTCTCTTACTTTTTTAGTCTACCTGACTGAACTTGACCATGTGGATTCCTGATCACTGGTATATTACAACGTGTTTTGTCAGTATAACAGGTATCTTATTAGACCCTTATAGGTATAAGGGGCAGAACTAGGGTCCCAATGAAGTCCACTGGCTGCTATTGTAGGGGGGAACAATGGGGTGACAGATAAAACCATCTTAAGGTGCCCTTACACCTTATGCTAAAGTCGGCTGGACCTGCTGCCGGCATAGAGTATAGTAAATCCCAAGGTCCTGCCCCCTTTTTTCTTAACCCCACCAACTAGAAATGTCCAATTTGCAACTATATCTGAACCCAGGCTTTCATGATTGCTAAATTTCTCCCCCCCCCCCCCCCCCCCTAGATCTGTGCGTAAAGTGATACATGGTGCAGCTCTGAAATCATGGAATAAAATTCAGGAAAATTCTGCAAAAAAATTGCTTTTTCTTTTTTTGTTATAAGACTATATAGTAAACTCTTTCTGGAGGAAAAATGGATCTTCATGGACATTTTTCCAATTTTTGTTATAAAGCAACAATGTCCTTTTGTTTTACATTTTACGGCTATAGCTCTGCCTTTAAATACCCTGGCACAGTGACACCCACGTGTCCCAGTAGTTTTCCCCTATCCTTTAACCCAGCTACTTCACTATAACCACATACTGATTTTACTACATTTTTCGGAGATTGTTCCACCTAATAGGCTTGCTTACTGTTTGGTAAATAGCCAATATCCGTTAAATAGTTATTATGCTAAAATAACCCCTTTCCCGCCTGATAAGTGGAGCGTTTAGTGTGTAATTATGAGGCATAATTAACATTACCTGATGGAGCATTATTGCTAGGAGGAGAAAATTACACTAATAGAAGCATATACCTATTTCCGGAATTATAGAAAGCTGTAATGGGGTTGTGTTCTTCTACTTGTATCTTACCATTAACTTCACAAACCACAGCTTTATACTCGGCAATGAAATCTGCCAGCCATGTAGTGCCAGAGCGAGGTTTGTTCCTTTACACAGTCAAATAACTTACCTCATGCAACCTATACTGCACATTGCACACTTTACAGTTGGTTTATAATAGAAGATGTACAGTGCTTTTTATTATCATTATCATCTACCTAGAAAAATAAACATTATATTCATAAGACCTTATTTATGAATCACATAAAACCATATACACTCTAGAAATGCATGATGGCTGATGTGTTTCAGATCAGCTGATCCTTTTTATTGTAACCTGAGTCAGGTTATGATAAAGGATCTACTGACCCCAAAAGCGTCAACCATCTTGCATTTATACAAGTACTTATGGTTTTTTATGTTTTGAACCTTAGGCAGATGGGCTACAGCAGCGAAAGACCACAGTGGGTGCCACTCCTGTCAGATAAAAGTAGAAAAAATGAGGTAACACAGGCTCACCATAGGAAGACTAGAAGAACATTGCCTTGTGTGCGGAGTCTCAATTTTAGCTGCAACATCAGATGGCAGGGTCAAAATTTGACACAAATATGGCATGGATCTACCTTGCCTTATATCAATGGTTCAGGCTGGCGTTGATGGTGTATTGGTGTGGGGGATATTTTCTTGGCACATTTTGGGCCCCTTAGTACCAATTGAGCATCATTTTTACGCAACTGCCTACCTATTGTTGCTGATCATATGTTGGGATGTGGTGGAACATGAGATTCACATTATGGATGTGCAGCTGACAAATCTACAGCAACTACAGTACATGATGCTATTATGTCCATATGGACCAAAATTTCTAAGGAATGTTTTTACCGACTTGTAAAAAAATCTATATATATATAAAACTCAACGTGTGTGTGTGTGTGTATGTATGTATGTATGTATATATGTATAGATGTATGTAAGTATGTAAGTATGTTCCACAAAAACTTTCAAACGGCTAAAGATATTAACATGAAACTTGGCACACGTGTTACTTATATGTCAACAACAAACATAGGATAGGTAATTTAACCCTTACTCAACTCCATTTGCCAGGGGCGGGGCTTATGTTTAAAGTCCCATGCAAGTCAATGGGAAATATCTGTCACTGCAGAACTTCCAAACGGCTGGAGATATTTCGATAATACTTGGTCACATGTTACTTATATGTCCACTTAAAATATAGGATAGTTAATTTAACCCTTAACTACCCCCATTTGTGAGGGTCAGGGTTTTTTTTTAAGTCCCATGCAAATCAATGGGAAATGTATGTTCCCATCTAATTTCCGTTAGGCTGGAGCTATTTCATTACCTGGTACACATATTACAAGTCAGGATATGAGGATGGGATGGGAGGTTGGGATAGGAGGACGGAATATGAGGACGAGATATGAGGTCGGGGTAGGAGGTCGGGATAGGATGTCGGGATAGGAGGTCGGGATAGGAGGACAAGATAGGAGGACGGCATATGAGGACGGGATAGGAGGTCTGGATAGGAGGTTGGGATAGGAGGTCGAGATAGGAGGACGGGATAGGAGGTCAAGATAGGAGGCCGAGATATGAGGAGGGGAAAGGAGGTCGGCATAGGAGGATGGGATATGAGGTCTGGATAGGAGGTCAGGATAGGAGGTCGAGATAGGAGGACGGGATATGAGGTCTGGATAGGAGGTCAGGATAGGAAGTCGAGATAGGAGGATGGGATAGGAGGTCAAGATAGGAGGTCGAGATATGAGGACAGGATAGGAGGTCGGGATAGGAGGTCGGGATAGGAGGACAGGATAGGAGGTCGAGATAGGAGGTCGGGATAGGATGTCAGGATAGGAGGTCGGGATAGGAGGACAAGATAGGAGGACAAGATAGGAGGATGTGATATGAGGACGGGATAGGAGGTGTGGATAGGAAGTTGGGATAGGAGGTCAAGATAGGAGGATGGGATAGGAGGTCTGGATAGGAGGTCAGGATAGGAGGTCGAGATATGAGGACGGGAAAGGAGGTCGGGATAGGAGGACGGGATAGGAGGTCGAGATAGGAGGATGGGATAGGAGGTCGGGATAGAAGGTCAGGATAGGAGGTCGGGATAGGAGCTCGAGATTGGAGGACGGGATAGGAGGTCGGGATAGGAGGTCGAGATAGGAGGACGGGATAGGAGGTCGAGGACGGGATAGCAGGACGGAATAGGAGGTCGGGATAGGAGCTATTCCGTTAGGCTGGAGCTATTTCATTACCTAGTACACATATTACAAGTCAGGATATGAGGATGGGATGGGAGGTTGGGATAGGAGGACGGAATATGAGGACGAGATATGAGGTTGGGTAGGTCGAGATAGGATGTCGGGATAGGAGGTCGGGATAGGAGGACAAAATAGGGGGACGGCATATGAGGACGGGATAGGAGGTCTGGATAGGAGGTTGGGATAAGAGGAGGGGAAAGGAGGTCGGGATAGGAGGATGGGATATGAGGTCTGGATAGGAGGTCAGGATAGGAGGTCGAGATAGGAGGACGGGTTATGAGGCCTGGATAGGAGGTCAGGATAGGAAGTCGAGATAGGAGGATGGGATAGGAGGTCAAGATAGGAGGTCGAGATATGAGGACAGGATAGGAGGACAGGATAGGAGGTCGAGATAGGAGGTCGGGATAGGATGTCAGGATAGGAGGTCGGGATAGGAGGACAAGATAGGAGGATGGGATATGAGGACGGGATAGGAGGTGTGGATAGGAAGTTGGGATAGGAGGTCGAGATAGGAGGATGGGATAGGAGGTCTGGAAAGGAGGTCAGGATAGGAGGTCGAGATATGAGGACGGGAAAGGAGGTCGGGATAGGAGGTCGGGATAGGAGGACGGGATAGGAGGTTGAGATAGGAGGTCGAGATAGGAGGACGGGATAGGAGGTCGGGATAAGAGGTCGGGATAGAAGGTCAGGATAGGAGGTCGGGATAGGAGCTCGAGATTGGAGGACGGGATAGGAGGTCGGGATAGGAGGTCGAGATAGGAGGACGGGATAGGAGGTCGAGGACGGGATAGCAGGACGGGATAGGAGGTCGGGATAAGAGGTCGGGATAGGAGGTCGGGATAGGAGGTCGGGATAAGAGGACGGGATAGGAGGACGGTATAGGAGGTCGGGACAGGAGGTCGAGATAGGAGGTTGGGATAGGCGGTCGGGATGTGGGGTCGGGATATGACAACAATATATGAGGACTGCATATGAAGTCAAAAGCTTCCTCCTTTGTTTATTTTCCTCCCCAAAAAGGATTAGGAAGGAAAAACCGGGCAACGCCAGGTACTCAGCTAGTTGTAAATAAAATAATAAAAGGAGTGTACAGGAAAGGATTACGCATTTCAGGGGCAGCACCCTCCTTCCTCAGATTGATCCAGCAAGTCCCGGATGGCAATGAAGCAGAGACCACTGCGGACATGGGTTGCTAACACGCGTCGTTAGGAAGAAGCATCACTTTACTAAATAATACCAATTGGGGAAAAGGGGATGTGCCAACCCTTGCACCGTTTTAGTTCCTTGCACTGCCACTACTAATAGTGTGGCAATGCAAGGACACTGGTAAAGAATGAAGAGACCTCCTCAAAACTGCTGATCTGCAGCAATGCAGGTGCTGGATCCCAGATTGAAGCATAGACCATTGTTTTAAACAAAAGTCAGATTACCCCTTTAATAGCTAAGTTTAGCCCCGAAATTGTTCCTGCAATAGGGTGGATTGCCCTGCTCGGTAGTCTGAAACTATGCTGATGCCTGTGATTAGATGTCAGCACCATTGAAGTTATGGCGTAGGCAACAGGGGTGTAACTATAGGGGGTGCAGAGGTAGCAATCACACTGGGGCCCTGGTGGCTAAGGGGGGCCCAAGGCACATCTGCCCCCTAAGAGGCCAGTATTATATATTACACATGGGGCCCTGTTGCAGATTTTGCATTGGGGTCAAGAAGCTACAAGTTACACCACTAGTATACCATAAAGAATAAAGGCAGTTCTGAAGGTAAAAAGGGTCCTAATTAAGTGGCCAGTAAGATATTGTATTTAAATACCTGTATAACATACATAAGACACTATACATATGTTTTTATTACTATAACACAAGGCTGAATATTCATTTATGAAAGACCTTCAGTCCTTTGGGAATCAAAGGGCTTCAAACCATAAATGACCATAATAAAGCATTGTATACGTCCACAGCAATGACAAATCTGTTGAAACAAAAACAACTTGAAGCGATTTCCTTTGAATTAAGTTTGCACTATTTAAATGTCCCTATCACTGCCATTACTGTGAAATTAAATGTAATAGGTTTCTCATGAATAATATGAAAACCTTTTAATACAGTCAGAAGTCACAGTTCTTTCTCATCCCCTATGATTAGAAAGAGTCATATGGATGTAACTTTGACTGGCTTACACTGGCCTCCACCCCATCACCAAGCAGTCACCTCATTACCCATGAAATTGCTTCATTACCATTCCATCCCTCGCAGCAGCTCAGCATTCTCCTAACATGACAGACATTCCAGGTCCTAATATGTTCTTATCTGACCTGCACTAGAGGGGATCTGTACAGACACTAGAATACCTTCTAGATGAGAGTAGATAACCATGGGCAAAAGGTGACAAGCAGTGATATCATTATTCTTCCAGTCATTTCATCTGTACAAATCCCATGGATTTTATTTGTGTCCAAATTCCACAAAAATGTAAAATAACTAATATATAATGTGTTGCGTTTTCAAGCAACAATGCAGGTAGTATGCATGATATATTGGTCAAAAAAGAAATTAAAAGATAGTAAAAAAAAAAGTAGTAATACACCGTGAACAATACTTACTATAGATGAGCAAAACGAACTTGCTGATCCAAAATTTAATCTGAACCTTTGACTTGGCATCAGCCACATGGAAGAAAGGAGGAGGAAGGATCACATGACTTCAGAGTAGCCCATAATGCCTTTCAAACTGCCGTCCCAGCCAATCAGTAGGCAGTAAATGGGTGGTGTCCAATGGCTGTAAAAGTCTATGCACAAGCTTCTGCAGGCATTTTAGGGATAGAAAGCATTAGGAGAAGATCTCTGTGAGGGACAATGAGGAGCCAGTGATCAACACAGGTAGGAGCAGGACCACACAAACACAATGTTTGTTGCTAAAACAGCACTGCAGAGAGTGTTCTGTATCTGTTCTATAAGTGCAAAATTTGTCTCACTACAAGTTAAAGGAGTACTCCGGTGGAAAAAAAAATTCAAATCAAATGGTGCTAGATAGTGAAATTTGTAAATTACTTCTATTAAAAAAAAATCTTAATCCTTCCAGTACTTATCAGCTGCTGTATGCTTCAGAGGAAGTTGAGTTGTTCTTTTCAGTCTGATCACAGTGCTCTCTGCTGCACCTCTGTCAATGTCAGGAACTGAGGAGAGGTTTGCTATGGGGATTTGCTCCTACTCTGGGTAGTTCCTGACATAGACAGAGGTGTCAACAGAGAGCACTCTGGTCAGACAGAAAATAACAAATCAACTTTCTTTGTAGTATACAGCAGCTAAGTACTGGAAGGATTAAGATTTTTTTTAATAGAAGTGATTTACAAATCTGTTTAATTTTCAGGAGTTGGAAAAAAAAGTTTTCCACTGACAGCTTTTTTCTTGAGGTACATTATTTGTGAAAAATTGCATAGAGGGTTTTGCATCCCTTTTGTGCAAAGTTTGTTTAATCAAAGATTTCTAGACTGTTTGGAAAAAAAACATTGCTTCTTTCAATACCACTGTGTGCATATAAACATTTGGCAGGCATCTGACACCAAGAAGAGAGGGGGGGGGCCTTTTTTAATTTAAAAAAGCAGAAAAAAATGTATTAGTGCAATGTGGCTTTTTTTTTTTTTCATTTTTTAAACAAGCTGTTACCACCATATACCATCCGTTTACCCATTGCCAGAACATTGACATTAACTTTGCAGTTAAAGAGGTACTCCGGTGGAAAACTTTTTTTTTTAAATGAACTGGTGCCAGAAAGTTAAACAGATTTGTAAATTACTTCTATTAAAAAATTGTATTCCTTTTAGTACTTTTTAGCAGCTGTTTACGACAGAGGAAAATCTTTATTTTTTTATTTTCTTTTTTGTGTTGTTCACAGTGCTCTCTGCTGACACCTGATGCCCATATCAGGAACTGTCCAGAGCAGGAGAAAATCCCCATAGCAAACCTATGCTATTCTGGACAGTTCCTGACTCGGACAGAGGTGTCAGCAGAGAGCACTGTGGACAACATAAAAAATTAATTCAAAAAGTTAAGAATTTCCTCTGTAGCATACAGCTGCTAAAAAGTACTAAAAAGATTAAGATTTTTTTAATAGAAGTAATTTACAAATCTTTATGATGTATTAGAGAAAAAAAGCGTGTTGCAATAGGAAAAAGTAGAGTGGTATGCCCAAGCTGCAAAACGGTTAGTGTGGCTCCCGTATTTCACACAGAGAAATAAAGATAGGTATAATAAAAATAAACTGTCTGCGCATATAGGGACTTTGCAAAGGGGTCTATTATACTAAAAAGAATAAAGTTGTTGTTGTCGTACCTTAAAGGATAATAGATGGATGAACTGATTAGAATGAAGTAGTGTCACTAGTTATTACAGGCTCGATGGCTGGTATTGTATTGGAATCCAAAAAACTAAAATGATACCAAAATAGAATTATTCCTTATATGTTGAATTTACTTTACATAAAATAGTATGCTTCAATACAGTATACGCTACCTATATTGCTTTACGTGATATACTTTCTTCTAGGTATGGTTTTTCCAATGAATTAGTTGGATACACACGTTGAGACTATTAAAATTATTCCCCAGATCAAGATAGTTTCAAAGTAAGTCTTGGGCTTTTTTTTTAAGTTTTCTATTTTTTATATGTGTATAAAGAGTCTCCCCACTTGTCCAGAGCACATTTCCCCCATCTCTTGCAAAGACTTTGGACTCCTGGACTCCTTAATCAGGAACGGCAGTATGGAGTGCTGAGGGGGGGGGGGGGGGTGCAGCCTAAGCCAATCACAGCTCATCTCATACTGAACTGCTCTGGGCTGTGTGTAAATCAAAGAAAAACAGGCGCTCCCTTGTGGAGAATCAATGGGATCACAGGTGTGTGGTAGGGGAGGGGAGTAAAGGCTCACCCTGCCAGGTTGTGTGCATTCCCACACAACCAGGATTTGCGTTTGATAAGATGATCCTGGTCTGCAGCCTTCCTAAAAGCAGTAAGGAGATGTATAACAAACTTCGAGGAGGATAGGAATTCCGGCGCTGACCAAGGAGGAGACAATGGAGTCAGGTGTGTAGCGAACAGATTTAATCCCATGCGACGCGTTTCACCTCGCTTGCGCGGTTTCATCAGGCATACTGTCACGATTCGGCTGGCTGGAGGTGGATCCTCTGTGCCAGAGAGGGATTGGCGTGGACCGTGTTGGTGGACCGGTTCTAAGTTGCTACTGGTATTCACCAGAGCCCGCCGCAAAGCGGGATGGTCTTGCAGCGGCGGTAGCAACCAGGTCGTATCCACCAGCAACGGCTCAACCTCTCTGACTGCTGAAGATAAGCGCGGTACAAGGGAGTAGACAAGAGCAAGGTCGGACGTAGCAGAAGGTCAGGGCAGGCAGCAAGGATCGTAGTCAGGGGCAACGGCAGGAGGTCTGGAACACAGGCTAGGAACACACAAGGGAACGCTTTCACTGGCACAATGGCAACAAGATCCGGCGAGGGAGTGCAGGGGAAGTGAGGTATAAGTAGGGAGTGCACAGGTGAAAACACTGATTAGGCCTGCTGCGCCAATCAACGGCGCAGTGGCCCTTTAAATTGCAGAGACCCGGCGCGCGCGCACCCTAAGGAGCGGGGCCGCGCGCGCCGGGACAAGACAGACGGGGAACGGGTCAGGTACGGGAGCCGGGATGCGCATCGCGAGCGGGCGCCGCCTGCGTCGCGAATCGCATCCCGGCTGGGAGTGATATTGCAGCGCACCCGGTCAGCAGGTCTGACCGGGGCGCTGCGAATGAGAGGATGCTGCGAGCGCTCCGGGGAGGAGCGGGGACCCGGAGCGCTCGGCGTAACAGTACCCCTCCCTTGGGTCTCCCCCTCTTCTTGGAACCTGAGAACCTGAGGATAAGACTTTTGTCTAGGATGTTGTCCTCAGGTTCCCAGGATCTCTCCTCTGGGCCACAGTTTTCCCAATCCACTAAAAAAAATCTTTTACCTCTGACAGTCTTGAAGGCCAGAATCTCCTTCACAGAGAAGACGTCAGATGAACCGGAAACAGGAGTGGGAGAAACAACTTTGGGAGAGAAGCGGTTAAGGATGAGTGGTTTAAGGAGAGAGACATGGAAGGCATTGGGAATACGGAGAGAAGGAGGAAGAAGGAGTTTGTAAGAGACAGGGTTAATCTGGCACAAGATTTTGAAAGGACCAAGATAGCGTGGTCCCAGTTTGTAACTGGGGACACGAAAGCGGACATATTTAGCGGAGAGCCATACCTTGTCTCCGGGAGCAAAAATGGGGGGAGTTCTTCTTTTTTTATCAGCAAATCTTTTCATCCGGGATGAAGCCTGTAAAGGAGAATTTTGGGTTTCTTTCCATATGGTGGAAAGGTCACGAGTCACTTCATCCACAGCGGGCAAACCAGAGGGCAAGGGAGTAAGGAGGGGAGGAAGAGGGTGACGGCCGTACACCACGAAAAATGGGGATTTAGCAGAAGATTCGGAGACTCTGAAGTTGTATGACAATTCGGCCCATGGTAGAAGATCTGCCCAGTCATCCTGGTGGGAGGAAACAAAATGCCGTAAATAGTCACCCAGGACCTGATTAATTCTTTCTACTTGCCCATTGGATTGGGGATGATAAGAAGAAGAGAAGTTTAATTTGATCTTGAGCTGTTTACAGAGGGCCCTCCAGAATTTAGACACGAATTGGACGCCTCTATCCGAGACGATATGCGTGGGCAAACCGTGAAGGCGAAAAATGTGTACAAAAAATTGCTTTGCCAACTGAGGCGCTGAAGGAAGACCAGGAAGAAGAATAAAATGTGCCATCTTGGAAAATCGATCAACGACCACCCAAACAACTGTGTTGCCACGGGATGAGGGCAAGTCCGTAATAAAGTCCATACCAATCTGTGACCAAGGCTGTTCAGGAACAGGCAGAGGATGAAGGAGACCAGCAGGCTTCTGGCGAGGAGTCTTATCCCGGGCACAGACAGTACAGGCCCGCACGAAATCAACAACATCAGTCTCCAGAGTCGGCCACCAATAAAATCGAGAGATGAGTTGCAAGGATTTTTTGATGCCCGCATGGCCTGCGAGGTGGGAGGAGTGTCCCCATTTGAGAATCCCGAGACGCTGGCGTGGAGAAACGAAGGTCTTCCCTGGAGGAGTTTGTCTGATGGAAGCTGGAGAAGTGGAGATCAGACAGTCAGGAGGAATGATGTGTTGCGGAGAGACCTCTACTTCAGAGGCATCAGAAGAACGAGAGGGGGCATCGGCCCTAATGTTCTTGTCAGCAGGGCGAAAATAGATTTCAAAGTTAAAACGGGCAAAGAACAACGACCACCTAGCCTGGCAAGGGTTCAGTCGTTGGGCAGACTGGAGATAGGAGAGATTCTTGTGATCAGTGTATATGATAACTGGATATTTTGATCCCTCCAGCAGGTGCCTGCATTCCTCAAGCGCCAATTTAATGGCCAGTAGTTCTCGATCACCAATGGAGTAGTTTCTCTCCGCCGGAGAGAAGGTCCTAGAAAAAAACCCACAAGTAACAGCATGCCCGGAAGAATTTTTTTGTAGAAGGACAGCTCCAGCTCCCACAGAGGAGGCATCTACCTCCAATAGAAAGGGTTTAGATGGGTCAGGTCTGGAGAGCACGGGAGCAGAAGAAAAGGCAGACTTGAGATGTTTAAATGCGTCTTCCGCTTGGGGAGACCAGGACTTAGGATTGGCATTTTTCTTGGTTAAAGCCACGATAGGGGCCACAATAGTGGAGAAGTGTGGAATAAATTGTCTGTAATAATTGGCGAACCCCAAAAAACATTGGATAGCACGGAGGGGCGTGGCCAATCTAACACGGCAGAAAGTTTATCTGGGTCCATTTGTAGTCCCTGGCTAGAGACCAAGTATCCTAGGAAAGGAAGAGATTGACATTCAAAGAGACATTTCTCCATTTTGGCATAAAGTTGATTGTCCCGAAGTCTCTGAAGAACCATGCGGACATGCTGGCGGTGTTCTTCTAAGTTGGCAGAAAAAATCTGAATATCATCCAGATAAACCACAACACAGGTATATAGGAGATCACGAAAAATTTCATTAACAAAGTCTTGGAAGACGGCAGGGGCGTTGCACAGGCCAAAGGGCATGACCAGATACTCAAAGTGTCCATCTCTGGTGTTAAATGCAGTCTTCCATTCGCCCCCCTCCCTGATGCGGATGAGATTATAAGCACCTCTTAAATCCAGTTTGGTAAAGATGTGGGCGCCTTGTAGGCGATCAAAGAGTTCCGAGATAAGAGGTAAGGGGTAGCGTTTTTTTACCGTGATTTTATTAAGTCCGCGGTAATCAATGCAAGGGCGTAGGGAGCCATCTTTTTTGGACACAAAAAAAAATCCAGCTCCGGCAGGAGAGGAGGACTTGCGGATAAACCCCTTTTTTTAAATTCTCCTGGATGTACTCCGACATGGCTAGAGTCTCTGGAGCAGACAGAGGATAGATTCTGCCCCGGGGTGGAGTAGTACCCGGGAGGAGGTCAATAGGACAGTCATAAGGCCTGTGAGGAGGTAAAGTCTCTGCTTGCTTTTTGCAAAAAACATCAGCATAGTCCATATAAGCCTTAGGAAGACCAGATACCGGGGGAACCACAGGGTCACGACAGGGAGTACTGGGAACCGGTTTAAGACAGTCCCTGTGACAAGAAGTACCCCAGTTCTTGATTTCTCCTGTGGACCAATCAAGGGTTGGGGAATGGCGTTGAAGCCACGGTAATCCAAGAAGAATTTCTGAAGTGCAGTTGGAGAGGACCAAAAATTCAATTTTTTCGTGATGGGGTCCGATGCACATTAGGAGAGGTTCCGTGCGGTAACGCACGGTACAGTCCAATCTTTCATTGTTAACAGAATTGATGTAGAGGGGTCTGGCGAGACTGGTCACCGGGATGTTGAACTTGTTGATGAGAGAGGCCAAAATAAAATTTCCTGCAGATCCAGAATCCAAGAAGGCCATAGCAGAGAAGGAGAAGGTAGAAGAAGATATCCGCACAGGCACAGTAAGGCGTGGAGAAGCAGAGTTCACATCAAGAACTGTCTCACCTTTGTGCGGAGTCAGCGTACGTCTTTCCAGGCGGGGAGGACGGATAGGACAATCCTTCAAGAAGTGTTCGGTACCGGCACAGTACAGGCAAAGATTCTCCGTGCGGCGTCGGGTCCTCTCTTGAGGTGTCAAGCGAGACCGGTCAACTTGCATAGCCTCCACGGCGGGAGGCACAGGAACGGATTGCAGAGGACCAGAGGAGAGAGGAGCCGGGGAGAGAAACCGCCTCGTACGAACAAAGTCCATATCCTGGCAGAGCTCCTGACGCCTTTCGGAAAAACGCATGTCAATGCGGGTGGCAAGATGAATAAGTTCATGCAGGTTAGCAGGAATTTCTTGTGCGGCCAGCACATCTTTAATGTTGCTGGATAGGCCTTTTTTAAAGGTCGCGCAGAGGGCCTCATTATTCCAGGATAATTCGGAGGCAAGAGTACGGAATTGGATGGCGTACTCGCCAACAGAAGAATTACCCTGGACCAGGTTCAGCAGGGCAGTCTCAGCAGAAGAGGCTCGGGCAGGTTCCTCAAAGACACTTCGAATCTCCGTGAAGA
This sequence comes from Hyla sarda, assembly GCF_029499605.1. NCBI lineage: Eukaryota > Metazoa > Chordata > Amphibia > Anura > Hylidae > Hyla > Hyla sarda. The sequence continues at coordinate 325,276,451 of NC_079192.1, forward strand.
AGGAGTGTACAGAGGCAGTGACAGGGTCATTGCGGTCCCAGAGCGGTGTGGCCCATGACAGAGCTTTCCCAGACAGAAGGCTGACTACGAAAGCCACCTTAGACCTTTCAGTAGGAAACTGGTCTGACATCATCTCCAAGTGCAGGGAACATTGCGAAAGAAAGCCACGGCAAAACTTAGAGTCCCCATCAAATTTATCCGGCAAGGATAATCGTAGGCCGGAAGCGGCCACTCGCTGCGGAGGAGGTGCAGGAGCCGGCGGAGGAGATTGTTGCTGAAGCTGTGGTAATAGCTGCTGTAGCATCACGGTCAGTTGAGACAGCTGGTGGCCTTGTTGCGCTATCTGTTGCGACTGCTGGGCGACCACCGTGGTGAGGTCGGCGACAACTGGCAGTGGGACTTCAGCGGGATCCATGGCCGGATCTACTGTCACGATTCGGCTGGCTGGAGGTGGATCCTCTGTGCCAGAGAGGGATTGGCGTGGACCGTGTTGGTGGACCGGTTCTAAGTTGCTACTGGTATTCACCAGAGCCCGCCGCAAAGCGGGATGGTCTTGCAGCGGCGGTAGCAACCAGGTCGTATCCACCAGCAACGGCTCAACCTCTCTGACTGCTGAAGATAAGCGCGGTACAAGGGAGTAGACAAGAGCAAGGTCGGACGTAGCAGAAGGTCAGGGCAGGCAGCAAGGATCGTAGTCAGGGGCAACGGCAGGAGGTCTGGAACACAGGCTAGGAACACACAAGGGAACGCTTTCACTGGCACAATGGCAACAAGATCCGGCAAGGGAGTGCAGGGGAAGTGAGGTGATATAGGGAAGTGCACAGGTGAACACACTGATTAGGCCTGCTGCGCCAATCAACGGCGCAGTGGCCCTTTAAATTGCAGAGACCCGGCACGCGCGCGGCCTAAGGAGCGGGGCCGCGCGCGCCGGGACAAGACAGACGGGGAATGGGTCAGGTACGGGAGCCGGGATGCGCATCGCGAGCGGGCGCCGCCTGCGTCGCGAATAGCATCCCGGCTGGGAGTGATATTGCAGCGCACCCGGTCAGAAGGTCTGACCGGGGCGCTGCGAATGAGAGGATGCTGCGAGCGCTCCGGGGAGGAGCGGGGACCCGGAGGGCTCGGCGTAACACATACTGATGAAACGCGCAAGCGCGGTGAAACGCGTCGCATTGGATTAAATCTGTTCGCTATACACCTGGCTCCATTGTCTCCACCTTGGTCAGTGCCGGAATTCCTATCCTCCTCGAAGTTTGTTATACATCTCCTTACTGGGCTGTGTGTAGCAGAGTGAGGAAGGAGAATCTCCCCTGTATGGCTACAGATGATGTCACGCCTGCTGTGGAACGTCCCTTTTTCAGTCTGTGAATCTGACTGAGACTGAGCAGAAAATACAGAGCAATATCAAGGAAGAAAACTAAAAAAATATATAAAAATAAGGCAGGGGGGGGTATCTTGATGGGGAAGTGAACTGGAAGGATTATAAAATTTGACAAGATCTTGACAGGTACTCTTTAAGCATCCTTTGACAGTATAATACACAAGTTTTAGGCATATTAGTGAAGTTTCAGTTTGGTTTAGACTAACTCTTTTTTTGCTGATATTTTGTAAAATGGACAAACTGACCTTTTGAAGTTTGCTCATCTCCTATCCCTAAATGTTAGAACCCACTCACAATAAATCCCTGGATCAACATTCTGTCCCTATAAATCTATTATTCATAACCTGTAATGTTATTACTCTCCAGAAATGTATCCAAAACCCTTTTGAATTCTTTTACAGTGTTCACCATGACCACTTCATCTGGCAGAGAATTCCATAGTCTCACTGCTCTTAGGACAGGTTCACAGTACGGAAATTCCAACCAGAATTCTGTTTTGAAATTTTGCTTGGAAATTCCATTGCAACAGAGTCCCACTGCTGGCAATAGGATTCCACTGCATACTGCAGATTTTTCAATTCCGCCAGAACATTAAACTTGTTCAATATTCTGGTGGATTTCCGTTCCGCAGACATTGTCATTTATGGGGATTGACAATGTCTGCGTGGTCCTAGGAGTGTCACACAGTGTTGCATGCTGCACAAGTTTATCCAGTAAGAAGAATAAAAGCCTGATGGGCCCATTATAAGTCATTAGAAGAGACGGAGACCTGATCATAATAGATCATATTGAATCCATCTGTCAGGCTGAAACAGAAGTCATGTTGCCAATGTTAACAGAGTTTTAAAATCTTGTATTCAATTATTAGCCTTGGTGAGATAACATTTCCAAACAAGCATGTATAACCTTGTATTAAAATGTTTTCATGACTTAGGAAGTATTTATCTATGACCAAGCTGTGAATGGAATCTGGCTGAAGGTTTCAGATGTACAATGTTTGATCAGCAATTCCCCTTCCCTACGTCCTTCGCACATCAGCTGTGCTCACCTGAGGAGAAAGCCTTTTCAGCCAGGATGTGGTTCTCCTTGATCCAATAAGAACGTTGCTTATTTGGTCAAGTTATTATTTTTGTTTATTCTTTGGCTCTAGGAGTTTAGTCTGGATGTAAATACTTTGCCGTCTCATAGCGATGTTTGGCTTTTGCTCCTCATAAGGTGATAGAATGTGTCTATTTGTTGATTGCTAGGTTGTGGTGCATACTCCGTACGTGCACAGAACAAGACGTCCACAGTATAACGAGATAAGAATGAGGATAGCACTCCCCACCGTACTTGCATGCAGATCAGTTTATTGCAGACTTCACATGGAGAACACGAGTGTGAACATCGGCTTCCTGGACACGGCAGTTGCAGGTGCTGGAGCGTTCATAAAACACTACATACAAGTCATGGCCGTCAATGTTTGCACCCCTGAAATTTTTCTAGAAAATGAAGTATTTCTCACAGAAAAGGATTGCAGTAACACTTGTTTTGCTATATACATGTTTATTCCCTTTGTGTGTATTGGAACTAAACCAAAAAAATTGAGGAAAAAAGCTAATTGGACATAATGTCACCAAACTTCAAAAATGGTCTGGACAAAATTATTGACACCCTTTCAAAATTGTTGAAAAATAAGATTGTTTCAAGCATGTGATGCTCCTTTAAACTCACCTGGGGCAAGTAACAGGTGTGGGCAATATAAAAATCACACCTAAAATCAGATAGATAAAAGGGAGAGTCTTTGCATTGTGTGTCTGTGTATGCCACACTAAGCATGGACAACAGAAAGACGAATTGAGAACTGTCTGAGGACTTGAGAACCAAATGCAGGAAAAATATCAACAATCTCAAGGTTAGAACTCCATCTTCAGAGATCTAGATTTGCCTTTGCCCACAGTGCGCAACATTATCAAGAAGTCTGCAACCCATGGCAAGAAGTCTGCAACCCAAAATTGATGAAAGGTGTCAACGCAGGATAGTCCGGATTGTGGATAAGCAGCTCCAAACAAGTTCCAAAGATATTCAAGCTGTTCTGCAGGCTTAGGGAGCATCAGTGTCAGCGCAAACTATCCATCGACATTTAAATGAAATGAAACGCTATGGCAGGTGAACCAGGAGAACCCCACTGCTGACAAAGAGACATAAAAAAGCAAGACTACATTTTGCCAAAATTAACTTGAGAAAGCCAAAATCCTTCAGGGAAAACATCTTGTGGACAGATGGGACCAAGATAGAGCTTTTTGGTAAAGCACATCATTCTACTGTTTACCAAAAACGGAATGAGGCCTATAAAGAAAAGAACACAGTACTTACAGTAAAATATGGTGGCAGTTCAATGATGTTTTAGGGTTGTTTTGCTGCCTCTGGTGCTGGGTGCCTTGAATGTGTGCAAGGCATCATGAAATCTGAGCATTACAAATGGATTTTGGGTCGCACTGTACAACCCAGTGTCAAAAAGATGGGTTAGCGTCCAATATCGTGGGTCTTCCAGCAGGACAATGACCCCAAACATATGTCAAAAAACACCCAGAAATGTATGCAAACAAAGCACTGGAGAGTTCTGAAGTGACCAGCAATGTGTCCAGATGTAAATCCCATTGAACACCTATGTAGAGATCTTAAAATTGCTGTTGGGAACAGGTGCCCTTCCAATAAGAGAGACCTGGAGCAGTTTGCAAAGGAAGAGTGGTCCAACATTCCGGCTGAGAGGTGTAAGAAGCTTATTGATGGTTATATGAAGCGACTGATTTCAGCTATTTTTTCCAAAGGGTGTACAACCAAATATTAAGTTAAGGGTGCCAATAATTTTGTCCAGACCATTTTTGGAGTTTGGTGTGACATTATGTCCAATTTGCTTTTTTCCTCCCATTTTTGGTTTAGTTCCAATACACACAAAGGGAACAAACATGAGTATAGCAAAACTTGTGTTGCTGCAATCCTCTTCTGTGAGAAATACTTCAACATTTACGACCATGACTGTAAATACTAACTCCCACACAGCTAAAGGGGTATTCTGGTCTCAGAAAATTGTAGTGAAATATGACTCAAGTTATATAACTTACTAATATAGTGCAATTGCAAATTATACCATTTTCAGCATGTTTTTGCATGATTCACCCCTGGCATGTCAGAGCTGTATTGTCTTCAGCTCCCAAATGCATCATCCTCTGCTGTCTCAGAAGGTGTGGCTGGATCTCGTCTCTGAGCTCTATCTCTGTCTCCTGAGTGATGTCACACCCTCTGACCAGCCCCTAAGTTCTACATCACCAACTCGCTCATATACATATATCAAAAAAGGAAAGATTTGTAATTTACTTTTCCAAATGAACAGCCAAGTTCAGGACACAATGTGGCCGGTGGTCCGTTTCCTGTTACCACAAGTGTTTAATCATCACGATTAAGTGCTCTTGGCAACGTGAAACGGCGCGTCAGCCACATTGTATTCCGAATTTTACTGTTCATTTGGAAAGTAAAATATGAACTTTCTTTATTTTGGTGAGTGCCATCATCATTCTATTTTTGGGAAGTTTCACTTTATGCTGACATTAAAGATCGAGCACCACCTAGGAAAATACGTGAAAAGAGGTGTATGCCTGCACGTGCACTCCAAGGTGTGGAATTAAGGGAGCAGTGTCGACCGTGTGTTTTTTTTCTAGTTTTGCATATACATATATACCTATATTGAGACATTCAGGCTGTTTTATTTCTACTACTGTTTTCTGACTTATAAACTAGATTTTTTTTCTCTATTATGTCCAAGGGCCATTGGAAATAGTTTGTCCTGAGGGGACAATCCCTTAAACTTTGAATAAAAAATGAAATACTATGCTTGGATATGTTCGGGAATAAAAATTATATTTGGTTATGCATTTTCTACTCCCCACGCTCTTGTCTTAACTGAGGTCTGAAGGTTGACAGCAGCAACGCTACAGATGGCAACTTAATAACCTGTCACATATCACTTCTACAATGAGTCTTACTGTACTCATTAGATAGTAGGTTTGCCTATTTGCCTTGCTGCAGTGTGGGATAGATTGGAATACCACTCATCGTATGGAAGATAAACTATGAAAGGCAGTCTCATTAAGACAGAAATACGGCAAGTCATCATGGTAATAGAAAGGCATCTTATTAACAAAAACTGTAATACATAAAGCATCCGCTTCCAAGGTGGCAGGCACCAGGTGATGATAGCAACAGCAGAGATAAGACTGTCACTCAATCTAGTTTCTAACTTCAACTATGGCCGACAAGAAATCTTTACATGAGGTAAACTGAAATGGGACGAAGTAAAAAAGCACCCGTATAACTTTACCATGCAGCCATAAATACAAAAAAAAGTACCTGTCATTATATATAATATTCCTCAGGAAGCAAAAACTTAAAGTCATCACTAAATACCATCCCAATTATTTTAGTGAGAAACAGGGCCAGATTAAGGCTGCCTGGAAGACGGAGCGCTTCATTATGATGGGGCCCGAACCCCTTCCCCCCCCCCCCCCCCCCGGACAGTTCCCCCAAATTAGGTGCAGTGTAGTTCCCCCACATTAGATGCAGTATAGTTCCCCCACATTAGGTGCAGTATAATTCCCCGTGTATTAGGGGTGCAGTACAGTTCCCCACGCATTAGGAGTGCAGTACAGTTCCCTGCCCATTAGGGGTGCAGTACAGTTCCCCCACATTAGGGGTGCAGTACAGTTCCCCCACATTCGGGGTGCAGTACAGTTCCCCCACATTAGGGGTGCAGTACAGTTCCCCCCTATTAGGTTCAGTACAGTTCCCCCACATTAGGTGCGGTACAGTTCCCCCACATTAGGGGTAGTACAGTTCCCCCACATTAGGTGCAGTATAGTTCCCCCCATTAGGTGCAGCATAGTTTCCCTACATTAGGTTGGCAGTATAGTTCCCCACATTAGGTGCAGTATAGTTCCCCCACATTAGGTGCAGCATAGTTCCCCCACATTAGGTGCAGTATAGTTCCTCACATTAGGTGCAGTATAGTTCCCCCACATTAGGTGCAGTATAGTTCCCCCAGATTAGGTGCAGTATAGTTCCCCCAGATTAGGTGCAGTATAGTTCCCCCACATTAGGTGCAGTATAGTTCCTGCACATTAGGTACAGTATAGTTCCTCTCATTAGGTGCAGTATAGTTCCCCCACATTAGGTGCAGTATAGTTCCCGCACATTAGGTGCAGTATAGTTCCCCAACAGACATACAACCTTCAGCCATATACAGTGTATGGCTGGAGGCTGTATGCCTGTTTACTGCCCCAGTGTTCTGACCACCACTCCTCCGGTCCGGGATCACGATCTACTGCTATGGCCTATGGGCCATAGCAGTAGGTCCTGGAACCAGAGAGGAGCGGTGGTCAGAACACTGAAGATGACGTGCTGGTGAGTGGTGACTTACCATGCGCGCGTCCTCTTCACTGCTCCGCTCTTCTATGGGTGCACGCACGGGACGTCAGTGACATCCCTGTGTGCACTACCTCCAGGTGGCCCCTGCGTTTGTAAAGTTAACACGGGGCCACAGAGAGGTAACAGGGACATCCTTGTGTCCTGAAAAGATTTTTTGGGACACAGGGATGTCCCAAATGTGACATCCTGTGGGCCCGGGGCCCAGAGCAGGTGCTACATGAGCGCCAATGATGATCCGGCCCTGGGGAGAAAACACAACTCGAGGTCTTGAAGCTAAAAAGCCAAGTACAATGAGCTTCTTCATTCTAGCGATCAGGCCCAGCTCACAACTAGCCTAAGGCTGCATTTCTATTTGGCAGTTGTTTCTGGAAAACTACCACTGCAGTTTTTGATCCAAAGCCAAATGTGAATCCATATGGAAGGAGAAGTATCAGTCCTTCCTTTATATTTTCCATAATTTTTTGGATCCACATCTGGCTTCGGCTGAAAAACTGGCAAGTGGAAATGCAGTTTAAGGCTAGGGTCCTATACATTGTATATGCAAAATCCGCTTAACAGCGGGAAATATGCTGCATATTTTCCTATGAGCAGACACACAGCACTACCTGGTGCAGCCTTGTGTGCACAGAGAGGTTTTGAGGCAGGGCCAGCTCACCAATGTCACTGTGATGCATGGCCTCGCTTCCAAACCTCACTACACTGTGCAGCAGTTTTGCGCATTCTAAAATATGCTGTGTATACGCTACGTGGGACCCAGTGGCGTAGCTATAGAGATCTCACTGGTTGCAATTGCAAACAGACCCCATAGCTAGGGGGGTCCATGTAGCCCCTGCTACTATACAGTGTGCTGCAACAGCAGGTAGGCCCCAGGGCACTGTCCGAGGGCCGTGGCCTGGGGGGTCGATTGCTGTAAGCACATTACAGCAAAGTAAGTTAATGCCGGGTGCGGGCCCTTTAAGAGATCTGCGCAGGGTAGGGCCAGAAAGGAGCTGCTGGGAGCTGATATGCACATAATGAATCCCCAGTATTTGATGCTGCGGATACGACGATGACCAACCCTAGAGTGTGCGTGCTGCTGTGCCAAGCCCATAGCAGCAATCCACCGCTATGAGGAGACATCGTGGTTACCATATGAATTCAGTGGGATTCTGCTTTACTGTGCACTAGGGATGAGCGAATGGAATCTGACAAATCCGAATTCGGATGACCCTGAATCAGATGCAGCACCCCTGTGATGTCACAGCCCTATATAATTGGAAGCCATATTGCGGCTAGTCACTTCAGCCTTTTATTGCAGAGAGATAGAGAGAGACAGACAGTGCTGTGTGTGTTGCACAGAAAAGCATTTTTTCAGCAGCGATTCACCTCCCAGGTACATCAGAGTTCTATTACAGAGAGAGACCGAGAGCAGTGTGTTGCACAGAATAGCAGCGATTCACCTCAAGCCAAAATCCTGCCTAGAAGCACTGATAGGGAAGGGAGTGAGATTGAGAGAGAAACTGCAATACCGGGTGTAGTACACAGTGACTGTGTGCTGCAGCACTGGTGTGTACTGCTGGTGTTGTACACAAATACTTTTTTAAGCGTACAGGAGCGCATAGTCCTCTCCTGATAAGTGCATACCACATACATACATCTAAGTGGTGTACTATTTTGTTCCTGTTAAAGTCTTAAAGGCCTAAATACTGTGAAAGGTTAGCCAAAAGTACACACCAGATGATTTTATACACAAATACTTTTGTAAGCGTACTGAAGCGCATTGTCCTCCCCTCATAAGTGCATACCACATACGTACATGTAAGTGGTGTACCACTTTGTTCCTGTTGAAGTCTGAAGGGCCTAGATACTGTGAAATGCCAGGCAAAAGTACACACTGGCTGGTGTTGTAGACAAATACATTTTTAAGCGTACTGGAGCACATTGTGCTCCATTTATAAGTACATACCAAATAGTACATCTAAGTGCTGTAATATTTTGTTCCTGTTAAAATCTTAAGGGCCTAGATACTGCGAAAGTCCAGCCAAAAGTACACACCAGCTGGCGTTGTAGACAAATTCTGTTTTAAGCATAGTGGAGTGTATTGTACTCCCCTCATATACGCACTAAGTATGTCAGGCAGAGAAGTGCCAGGATGTGCCCAGAGGAGTGGCAGAGGCCTAAATTCATTAGGCAGAGGTCGCAGCAGACTAGAGGCAACCGGAGTTGCAGTGAGAGCTCCTGGTATCAGCTAGCGGTCGTGTCTCGACCAGCAACCCATCTGCTGTCATCGATTGGTTAACATGGTCATCCACTTCATCACAAGTGACATCTGACACCCCTAGTCAACAGACGGTGGGTTCCTCAGACACAACCCTCAATTGGCATGGCCCGGGAGCAGTCCCTGTCCTCCTATTGCCTCTGTCCTATGCTTTTCCCTCCCCCACATAAGCATCTTATGCTGTGGGTTCTGCTCCACTATTTAGTGAGGACGATCTAGAGTACAGTCAGCAGCTACTGCCCAGCTAAGAAGTGGAGGAGACATCTGCCGTTGCTCCACTAAGCAGGCAAGTAGTGATGAGGAGAGTGGCATGGGAGGTGGTGTTTTTAGCATTCAGGCTCCTGAAGCAGACACTGTTGAGGAACCTGAGGAGGACATCGATGATGTGCAGACACAACTCGATGATGATGAAGCCAATCGCACTTGGGAGCCGGGTGCAAGAGGGGCTTCATCATCATCAGGAGAAGAGGGTTGCAAGTTGACCGTGAGGCAGCAGCTGAGCAAGAAAGGTGGTAGCATGGTTGGCAGTCAGCATGGTGGCAGAAGTGGAAAGTCAGGAGCCAAACATGCCCAGGGTAGACCACCTGCTTCTCGGCAGCCTACCTTCCCAGGAGGTAGTGAAACACGGGTTCCTAGAGTCGGTGGCAGTAGCAATCAATCAGTGCAGACTGTTGGTGGGAAAATCAGCTACTGGGTGGTGTGGCAGTTTTTCATCAAGCATCCAAAGGAGGTTAACATGGCCACATGCAAGATGTGTCAGCAGAAAGTGAAGCTTGGCCATAGTCCCATTTTTGGCACCACGGCCCTGCGTCTACATATGCAGCGTCACCATGAAGTGGCCTGGGAGAACGATGTATTGGATGTGGTGGTCCAGCCTGCTGCATCACCCAGTGGCACACTGCTCCCTGTTTCAGCCAGCCAAGGCTCCACCGCCTCAGCTGAAGGGAGCTGTGTGTCAAATCCATCTTCTGTCGCTCCAGATGCTCCTGCTCCTCCTACTTCGAGTCAGTCATTCCGGCAGCAATGCATCGGCAAAGCCATGTCCAAGAGACAACAGTATGCGCCCACTTATCCAACGGTGCAGAAGCTAAATGTGCTCTTGTCCAAGTGGCTGGTGCTGAAGTCCCTCCCTTTTCAAGTGGTGGACTCTGCACTTTTCAGAGAACTGATGTCTTGTGACGAGCCGAGGTGAAGAGTCCCAAGCTTTCATTTCTTTGCGAAGAAGGCAGTACTAGCCCTGCACAATTTTGTGGAACAAAAAGGTGGGCCAGTCCTTGAGTCTGTCAGTGTATACCAAAGTGCACGGCAGCGCTGATGTGTGGAGCTGTAACTACGGTCAGGGACTATACATGTCCTTTACGGCCCACTGGGTGAATGTGGTTCCTGCACTGCCACAACAGCAACTTGGACAGGTCATGCCGCTTTCTCCTCCAAGCTCTCAGGACGTTGGTCCTGTGACAGTGTGCAACTCCGCCTCCTCATCCTCCACCCTGCCCTTAGCCTCCACTACACGGACAAGTCTATGTGCCCCTTCCGCATACCATGTGTGCAGGGCACGGCGGTGTCACGCTGTTCTTTACATGGTTTGCTTTCGCAAACGGAATCACACACGGGAGGTACTGCTAAAAGTCATTCTTTAAGAAATCGAATCATGGCTTACTCCACGAAAATTGGAAATGGGAACCATGGTGACTGACAACGGAAAGAACATCCTGTCTGCGCTGCGACAAGGAAGCCTGAGATATGTGCCCTGCATGGCACACATGTTCAATCTGGTTGTCAAGCGGTCCCTGAAGTGTTCCCCCCATGTGCAAGGCATCCTAAAATTGGGAAGGAAACTTTGCATGCACTTCAGCCACTCGTACACCGCAAAGCACACCCTCCTTGAGCTTTAGCGTCAGAACGGCATGCCCCAACATAGTCTGATTTGCGACGTTTCTACATATTTGAATTCAACCCTTCATATGTTGGACCGACTATATGAACAGAGAAAAGTCATTACCGATTTCTTGATGATCGAAGCGGATGGGGGGACTCCCCTGTGTAACTTCAATGTCAATCAGTGGTGGCTCATACGTGACACCTGCCGTTTGCTCAGGCCCTTTGAGGAAGCCACATTATTAGTCAGTTGCCAGGATAAAGGGATGAACAATGTAATTCCACTGCTTCATCTACTACAACATGTGTTGGTAACGATGGCTGGTCAGGGCACTGGAGAAGTGGCGCCTACATGTCACGGCCACATGAGCCCTATGGGGGCTGAACAGGAAGAGGAGGGGGAGGGGCACAGTGGAGCACAGTTTAGGTTTCATGAGATGGGTAGTATTTTTAGTCATCTGACAGGAGAGGAGGAGCCAGAGAAGCCAGAGGAGCTAGAGGGTTATGAGGAAGGCGAGACAGAGGACCCAGACACACCGTGGCAGTATGCAGTGGAGATGGAGGCAGGAAGTCCCTCCGAGTCACTTGCACAAGTGGCATGATGCCTGCTCACTTGCTTGCGTAGTGACCACCAAATTGTCCCCATTCTGCAGCAGGATGACTTCTGGCTCTCCACCTTATTGGACCCTCACTATTGGGCCTTTTTTACACCCACTGAGAGGGAGGAAAAACTGACCTACTAGGGAGACATCCTACGTAGTCAGTTGGCCAATGCCTATTGGCACCATCGTCCATCCTCTCACAGGTCTAGCTCGGAAGACCCTCTGCGCTCACCTTCAACTGCCATGGCTGTTGGGGAGGGGTGCGGTGGCAGGAGCAGTACCAGCTCCATAAGCAGCAGCCTGAGTCTACAGTCGCTGATGAGTAGCTTTCTTCACCAGCACAGTGAAGCAACACATCAGCAGCAGGTAGACCTGGATCAGGACCTAAACCAGCAGGTGGTGGCATACCTAGACATGACCATGCCAACGCACTTTGAAGATCCGCTGGACTTCTGAGCAGTCAAACTTGATTTGTGGCCGCAACTAGCAGAGTTTGCCCTGGAAAAGCTGTCCTGCCCGGCCAGTAGTGTTCCATCAGAGCGGGTGTTTAGTGCGGCGAGGGCCATAGTAACCCCAAGGAGATCTTGTCTGTCCACGAAAAATGGTGAGAGACTGACCTCTGTGATGATGAATCAGGCATGGATCAGCCAGGATTTCCAACCACCAATGCCTGATGCATCAGAGTAGATTGACCATGGTGCCACACCAATAATTCACAAATATTGAAAGTGCAAAACATATTTAAGGTGCTGCTCCCCAGTTACATGCATTCCTCTGCGTCAGACCAAGTATTGAGGATATGCATTAGCTAAAACTTAACTTTTCTTAGGATAAAATATATGGATCCCATTTTTTTATATTTATATCTAAGAAAAGGAAAGGTGTGCAAAAAGCACCATGTGCCACCTACACCACCAAGTATTGATGTGATGCAAAGACCTCTAAAAGGTGGAAGGGAACAATGTTTGGTCCATTGTAAGTGGTAGGGGTAAAAACTTCCCCTGTAAGGCCCTACTCTCGCATTATTAATTCCCTTCTTGGCAAGTGTTACTCGCCCTAAAAAGGGCGTCCCACACAGGAATCTCTCCCTATTTTCCTCTACAAACACTGCAATTTCCCAGGGTTTTTAGGTGGAAATAGAGAGTTTCCTGTGTGGGGCCATCCTTTTTAGGGTGAGTAACAATTGCCAAGAAGGGAATTAATAGGGCAAGAGTAGGCTCTTACAGGGGAAATTTTTACCCCCACCTGTAACAATGGACAATACGTTGTTCCCTTCCACCTTTTCAAGGAAAGTATTACTTGTCTTAAAAAGTGCGTCCCCAAACAGGAACCAATCCCAATTTCCACCTAAAAACCCTGGGAAATGGCAGTGTTTGTAAGTGGAAATAGGGAGAGGTTCCTGTGTAGGGCCCCCCTTTTTAGGGCGAGTAACACTTGCCAAGAAGGGAATTAATAATGTGACAGTAGAGCCTTACTGGGATAGTTTTTACCCCCACCAGTTACAATGGACCATATGTTGTTCCCTTGCACCTTTTAGAGGTCTTTAGAGGTAAGTTTTATGTAATGCATATCTCCAATACTTACTTGTGCACACTAACTCTTTTTCAAAAGGGACTTTTTCTTCTGCCTACCTGCCTCTATTACTATTCTGATCCTGCCAACCGCCTGATGCCACACTTCTGATGCAAAGTTCTCCTTTTTTCACCCACCTTTGTCACCGGGTACTGGTTTTTCCACTCACCGCACCACTCTGTCAACGGGTCACTTTCGGGAGTCCTGATGCTGCTGCTGCCACCTCCAGGCTTTCTCATTCTGCCACCATAAGTTCTTCTCATACTGATGCCAGCTCCAAGCTGTCTCAGACTGCCACCATATGTTCTCCTCATGCTACTGCAACCTCCACCCTGTGTCATTCAGCTATTATATGGTCTCCTCATGCTGCCGCCACCTCCACCCTGTGTCATTCAGCCACTATACGGTCTCTTCATGCTGCCGCCCCCTCCACGCTGTGTCATCCACTACTTTCTCAGTAAAGTAATACTTCCTGATATTACTACATAAACCTTTGCCTGTCCGATTTAAACCTATGTCCTCTTGTGGTAGTTTTCCTTCTTTTTAATTATGTCCTCTCTGTTAGGGGCAGCACTCTGGCCATCCATCCATGCCATGAGCACTCCCCCTCTCCTGTCTCTGCCCATTCTGTGAGCCCTCCCCATCAGGTCCCTGTGGCGGCTCCAGGACTCGCTATGCGGGATGCGCCCTCATGCAAGCCCCGGGCATCCCCTCACCTCTCTCTGCTCCCGGCTGTTCTTCTGTTCTGCTTTACGGCGCATGCATCTCCTGCCTTTAGGGCACGCACGTGCCGACATTGCTAAATTTAAAGGGCCAGTAAGCCTATAATTGGTTGATCCCTGGGTGGACTCTATATTAGTCCGGCACCTCCCTATTAGGGTGCCGGATCATTGTGCTTAGTGCCCTAGAGAAAGTGTTTCTGAGTTTGTGCCATATTAGTGTTTTTGACCTCCAGCTTGTGACCTGACTTTGCTCCTTTGCTGTCTGCCTCCTGACCTTGTGCCTGTGACCCGACTATGCTTCTTTGCTGTCAGCCTTCTGACCCATGCTACATCCGACTACGCTTCTTTTCCGCGCAAAGTTCATCTGGGCATCCTGTGTGGACGGATCGTGCCCAGGGTAGCGACCTGGGTACCGCCTGCGGAAGCAAGACCATTCCGCTTTGCGGCGGGCTTTGGTGAAAACCATCAGCACCTTACACACAGGTCAGCAGATCCACTTCCCAGCCGTCTACGGTAAGACCATTACAGTAAGATCCGGCCATGGATCCAGCCCAGGTTCCTCTGCCAAGTGTTGCTGACCTCTCTACAATTGTGACTCGACAGTCTGCAAAGATTGAGCAACAAGCGCAGCAGATGACCCAGCTTTCCGCACTGGTGCAGCAACTCCTAGCTTCTTAACAACCTCAACCACCTCTGTTGTTCCTGCTCCTGTAGCTTCAGTTGGCTCCAAGATCCATCTGTCTCTGCCTACTAAATATGATGGAGAAAGAAAAGAAAAAAAGAGACACGAAAGTGCCCCTGATGAAGTATGTCAGGCACAGGTGTGGTATTGCGGTATAGAAACACTCTGTAATGTTGCGTTCAGAGCACAACATCTGGAAGCGTTAATGAAATCCAATGAGGTCCTGTAGCTTGGTTCCCCTGATCCCAGGAGTCTTCTGGTCCGGTAGTAGATTAGCAGGCAAGGAGAAGAAAATGGAACTATTCAAAGCGCCAGTCCCCGTCATGTAGTCAGTCCAACAATGTAGGCAAAATAAATAAAAATAGCGTTTATTCGGGGCACATATCAACGTGTTTCCGGTCTGGAACGGACCCTTCGTCGGGACAAAGTGCTGATACAGAGGTAGTGGGACACAGACATTAAATAGCTACAGAGATACTTTACACACATTAATTACATCAATTGGAAGATATTCACAGAACGCTGTTAAGTAATAGTGTTGAGCGGCATAGGCCATATTCGAATTCGCGAATATTCGCGAATATATGGACGAATATTCGTCATATATTCGCGAACATTCGCATATTCGTTATATTCTCGCTTTATTTTCGCGTATGCGAAAATACGCGCATGCGAAAAATTCGCATATGTGGAAATTCGCATATGCGAAAATTAGCATACACTAATTTTCGCATATGCGAATTTTCGCGCGCCAGTCTCACACTGTAGTATTACAGCCTTCTTTACACCACACAAGCTGGAAGCAGAGAGGGGTGATCACTGTGATGTGTACTGTGAAGAAAAAAAAAAAACAAAAAAAAACGAATATTCGTAATTACGAATATATAGCGCTATATTCGCGAAATTCGCGAATATGCGATATTCGCGAATAATATTCGAATTGCGAATATTCGCGAGCAACACTATTAAGTAAATGACATAGACATTCTGGATATAAAACACATAATCGACAAGATGATGGTATAAAAAGTTAGAAATATTCCTAGTGACCATTGAACATTTTATAAATAGAGAAAAGAGTGTGTTACAAAGAACGTATCTCCTCATGTACTAAGTAAAACAACGCAAGTGCCAGGGAGTTCCGGTGTGGGCAGGTCCTATGTGTTCAGGATTACTTTTGTAAAAGACTAACAAGTTCTTATTAATATTAAAAAATGCATTAAGCTCTCATATAGGCATTATATGTCATGAACCTGGATAGAAAGCAAGGGTCATCTGCGTTAATGATCGTGCTCCCGTGAAGAGCACTATAGAGCTGTAGTGGAGGGCAAAAGGAGCTTAGCTAGAGTGCTGCTCCGTGCTGATGTACTGTGTAAGAATGACAACGCTCGCAGCAGTGGCGTTGCTAGGGTTGGTGTCACCCGGTGCGGTAGAAAATGGTGTCACCCCATACCTACCCCCCCCCCCCTCAGTAAGTTTTTAGCCTGTTGTGACAGACACCACTGTTGTAGCGCATTGTGAGAAATTCCAGTATAATAATCAGATATACCAGTTGCCACAGAATGGGAAAGTGTTAAAGAAGTTTTCACCATTGAAATATACAGCTCCCAGAATTACTTAAAGGGGTACTCCGGTGGAAAACATTTACTTTTATATCAACTGGTGCCAGAAAGTTAAACAGATTTTTAAATTACTTCTATTTAAAATCTTAATACTTACAGTACTTATAAGCTGGTGTATGCTCCACAGGAAGTTGTGTAGTTCTTTCCAGTCTGACCACAGTGCTATTTGCTGACACCTCTGTCCATGTCAGGAACTGTCCAGAGCAGGATAGGTTTGCTATGGGGATTTGCTCCTACTATGGACAGTTCTTGACATGGACAGAGGTGTCAGCACAGAGCACTGTGGTCAGGCAGAAAATAAATTAAAAAGGAAAATAACTTACTGTGAATCGCTTATACAGCAGCTAATAAGTACTGAAAGGATTAAGATTTTTAAATAGAAGTAATTTACAAATCTGTTTAACTTTGTAGCACCAGCTGATTAAAAAAAATGTTTTCCAGTAGAGTACCCCTTTGAGCAGTGGTGAGGTTATGCTGGGAGTTGTAGTTTCACTGACCTAACTGTAGAACTGACAAGTGACTACAGCTCTGATGTAGAGAGGAGAATGTACAATGGTATCAGTGACTACAGGTGACGTCTTCTCTATAGTGAGGAGAATACACTATGATATCTGACTACAGGTGACGTCTTCTCTATAGTGAGGAGAATACACAATGACATCAGTGACTACAGGTGACGTCTTCTCTATAGTGAGGAGAATACACAATGATATCAGTGACTACAGGTGACGTCTTCTCTATAGTGAGGAGAATACACAATGATTTCAGTGATTACAGGTGACGTCTTCTCTATAGTCTTCCCTTATCTAATTCAGATGGTACATACCGCCTGGTCCAGCTAAAACTTCTGTCTGTAGAATGTGACGCCCAGACGTCTCCTCACTATGTCAGCGCATTCTCATCCTCTATATGAAAACAATTATTATTATAAACCTGAGAGACACTGTATCTTCTAAATATAATACTACTATACACTATACTCTTTGATTATAAACCTTCCATACACTGTACCCTCTGAATACAATACTACCACACACTGTACATTCTGAATATAATACCAACACATACTGTACCCTCTGAATATAAATCTGCCACATACTGTACCCCTGAATATAATACCGCCACACACTGTACCCACTGAATATAATACTACCACATACTGCGCCCTCTGAATATAAATCTGCCACATACTGTACCCTCTGAATATAAATCTGCCACATACTGTACCCTCTGAATATAAATCTGCCACATACTGTACCCTCTGAATATAAATCTGCCACATACTGTACCTCTGAATATAAATCTGCCACATACTGTACCTCTGAATATAAATCTGTCACATACTGTACCCCTGAATATAAATTTGCCACATACTGTACCCCTGAATATAATACCGCCACATACTGTACCCTCTGAATATAATACTACCACCCACTGCGCCTTCTGAATATAATAATTAGAGATGAGCAAACTACAGTAAATTCAACTCGTCACAAACTTCTCTGCTCGGCAGTTGATGTCTTTTCCTGCATAAATTAGTTCAGCTTTCAGGTGCTCCCGTGGGCTGGAAAAGGTGGATACAGTCCTAGGAGACTCTTTCCTAGGAATGTATCCACCTTTTCCAGCCCACCGGAGCACCTGAAGGCTGAACTAATTTACGCAGGATAAGTCATTAACTGCCGAGCCGAGAAGTTTGTGACGAATCGAATTTACTGTAAGTTCGCTCATCTCTAATAATACTACCACAAACTGCGCCCTCTGAATATAATACTACCACAAACTGCGCCCTCTGAATATAATACTACCACAAACTGCGTCCTCTGAATATAATACTACCACAAACTGCGCCCTCTGAATATAATACTACCACAAACTGCACCCTCTGAATATAACGTTGCTATACAGTGCACCCTCTGAATATAATACCACAACCGCAGTAACACCCCTCAACATCCGTTAGCTGATGCTATTACGACGGGAGGGGGGTATTGGTGGTGTTGCTAGTGGATGATGGGGGTGCTACTACTCGGGGGGTGTTGCTGGAGGATGATGAGGGTGCTACTAGCCATCCCCCCTGGCAGTATCATCCCCATCATCCATCGGCAGGATCATCCTCCTGGCAGGAGCACCGCCATCATCCACCATCAGGATCTGCTGATGGAGGTGTTGCTGGTGGATGATGAGGGTGCTACTGCCAGGGGGGGAGTATTAGGTAGGCAGCAGTTCCCCCACATTAGGTAGGTCGCAGTTTCCCCACATTAGGTAGCATCTATTCCCCACATTAGGCAGCATAGATTCCCCACATTAGGTAGGTCGCAGTTTCCCCACATTAGGTAGCATCTATTCCCCACATTAGGCAGCATAGATTCCCCACATTTGGTACCAGTTCCCCCACATTAGGTAGGTACCAGTTACCCCACATTAGGTAGCAATTTCCCCACATTAGGTAGCACAGATTCCCCACATAAGGTAGCACAGACTCCCCACACTTGGTAGTAGTTTCCCCACATTAGGCCGCAGGTTCCCCACAATGGGTCAAAGTCTCCCCACAATAGATCGCTGGTTATACCCCCCCCCCCCCACACACACACACACAAAAACACATACAACACAGAGAGACACACACACAAACACACACAGTCAGAGAGACACACACTCACAGACACACACACACAGTCATGCACACAGTCACACACACATGCACACAGTCACACACACACAGAGTCTCACACACACAAACATAGATAGAGACAGACACACACACTCACCCATCCAGCGCAGCGCTCCTTCTCACCGGGCGCCGTGCGAGTGACGTAACTGACGTCCTCCTGCGCGGCCATACGGTGTGACGTCAGGCCGGCGCAGACGTGGGAGCGGAGGCCGGGCACAATGCTGGAGAAGGTGAGAGGGGGTGTGATGATGGACGGGCGCACAGTGCAGGAGAAAGAGGGGGGTTGCTGATGGACGGGCACACACAGCGGGGGGGGGGGGGGGTTGTGCTGACGGATGGGAGGCCGGTCGGGAACAGATGGGGGAGGTGGTGTCTGTGTAGCTGGGGGGGGGGGGTGCGGCTACGGAGCGTCTTGGTGTCACCCCATTAGGTTGGTGTCACCCGGTGCGGGCCGCACCCCCCGCACCCGGGTCGCAACGCCACTGGCTCGCAGTACTGATGTGGTTGAAGCCATTATACATTATTTATAATTGTTAATCATCACTGGGCACCATGTATCTCTTACTATTATACACATTTTTTTGTCATTTTAATAATGGTTAGTAATTATCCCTATCTACTTTGCTTCATTTCACCAGCTCACCTAATCAATTTAGGTTACCCTGCCACTGGTTTTTTGGCACTATCTAGTTCATAAATAACCATTCATACTAATCCACCAATGGGTTCATCATAAGAAACCCTGCCATGAGATTTATATGTTTCCATGCCACTCATCTAAAATTCTACCCATCCCTGGTACCGTCTCAGATTCTTTCTCCTTTCCTCTCTTCTCCCTTCTCACCCTATTTTGGGATCACCACACCATCCCCGTTCTCTCTCGTCATATTTGCATCATTCTGGAGAGTTAACCCCTTAAAGGGGTATTGCAGACAAAACCTTTTTATATATATATCAACTGGCTCTGAAAAGTTAAACAGATTTGTAAATTACTTCTATTAAAAAATCTTAATCCTTCCAATAGTTATTAGCTTCTGAAGTTTTCTGTCTAACTGCTCAATGATGATGTCACGTCCCGGGAGCTGTGCATGATGGGAGAATATCCCCGGGACGTGAGTCATCAGAGAGCAGTTAGACAGAAAACAACAACTCAATTTCAGAAGCTAATAACTAATGGAAGGATTAAGATTTTTTTAATAGAAAACATTTATAAATCTGTTTAACTTTCCGGAGCCAGTTGGTATATAAAAAAAAGTTTTGGCCTGGAATACCCCTTTAAGGACGCAGGGTTTTTCCGTTTTTGAATTTTCATTTTTTCCTCATCACCTTCTAAAAATCATAACGCTTTCAATTTTGAACATAAAATTCCATATGATGGCTTATTATTTGTGCCACCAATTCTACGTGACATTAGTCATTTTACCCCCCCAAAAAAACACTGCGAAACGGAAAAAAAATTCATTGTACGACAAAATTTAAGAAAAAATATAATTTTGTAACTTTTTGGGGGCTTCTGTTTCTATGCAATGCATTTTTCAGTAAAAATAACATATTATCTTTATTCTGTAATGAATATGTTAAATGATACCCTACTTATATAGATTGGATATTGTCGTACTTCGGAAAAAAATCATAACTATATGCAGGAAAATGTATACGTTAAAATTTGTCATCTTCTAACCCCTATAACTTTTTTTTATTTTTCTGCATATGTGTCGGTATGAGGACTAGTGTTGAGCGGCATAGGCCATATTCGAATTTGCGAATATTCGCGAATATATGGACGAATATTCGTCATATATTCGCGAATATTCGCATATTCGTAATAGTCTCGCTTTATTTTCGCGTATGCGAAAATTAACATATCTGAAAATTAGCATATCCGAAAATTAGCATATACAAAATTAGCATAAGCGTAAATTCGTATATGCGAAAATTCGCACACCAGTCTCACACAGTAGTATTAGAGCCTTCTTTACACCACACAAGCTGGAAGCAGAGAGGGATGATCACTGTGATGTGAACTGTGAGAAAAAAAAACAAAAAAAAACGAATATTCGTAATTACGAATATATAGTGCTATATTCGCGAATATTCTCGAATTCGCGAATATGCGATATTCGCGAATAAAATTCGCATTGCGAATATTCGCGAGCAACACTAATGAGGACTCATTTTTTGTGCCGTGTTCTGAAGTTTTTATCGGACTTGATCCAACTTTTTGATCGCTTTTTATTAATTTTTTCATGATATAAAAAGTGACCAAAAATACACTATTTTGGACTTTGGAATTTTTTTTTGCGTGTATGCCATTGACCGTGTGGTTTAATTAATGATATATTTTTATAGTTCCGCACATTTCCGCACGCGGAGATACCACATATGTTTATTTTTATTTACACAGTTTTGTTTTGTTTTTATGGGAAAAGGGGGGTGATTAAAACTTTTATTAGGGAAGGGGTTAAATGACCTTTGTTAAAGGGGTATTCCAGGAAAAAAACTTTTTTTATATATATATATATATATATATGTAAACTGGCTCCAGAAAGTTAAACAGATTTGTAAATTACTTCTATTAAAAAATCTTAATCCTTTCAATAATTATCAGCTGCTGAAGTTGAGTTGTTGTTTTCTATCTGGCAACAGTGCTCTCTGCTGACACCTCTGCTTGTCTCGGGAACTGCACAGAGTACAATAGGTTTGCTATGGGGATTTGCTTCTAAACTGTGAGGTTCCCGAGACAGGTGTCATCAGAGAGCACTTAGACAGAAAAGAACAACTCAACTTCATCAGTTCATAAGTACTGAAAGGATTAAGATTTTTTAATAGAAGTAATTTGCAAATCTGTTTAACTTTCTGGAGCCAGTTGATATATATAAAAAAGTTTTTTTTCCTGGATAGCCCTGTGGAAGCCCTTGGGGGGTGTACGGTAGTGGTGGTATGGTATAGATATACAAGGGGTTAATGTTAACCCTAGAGTTCATGATGCCAGGCTGAGGGCTGGTATGCTGAATCAATGTTCCGGCCAATCGTCGCCCTTCCCAGTAGCGATAGGTGCATAAAATAACTGAAGGTCCACAAGGAGATTTAAATTTGAACTTGAATAACTTTTACTGAAGTTCTTGCTATAACCACGGCACAGTAACAGTCTTATACAAACAGTCCTTAGGTTGCTTAGTGACTGGCAGTAGTAGCGGACCTTGAGCTAGACATAAAGTCTCTGAATTTTTGAAGAGATTTGCAGATCCGTCCGGATTTAGGGGAGTTATTAGGTCCGGTGATGCTGCAGAGTGTTTGGGAATTGATACACTCTATAGTTATAATAGTTCAGCCGTTGCCGCAAGGCTCAGGCCTAACTCACTGCGATTACTGCTGTACAGGTCTTGCTTGCTTGATAGCCCACGAGGTAAGAGAGCTGTTGCTAGCTTAGCAACCCAGGAACAAGAGAGCGAAACATGGCCGCCGCTCCCTTATATGGGCAGGGGGCGTGGCGAATCTGATTGGTCCGAACATCTGCCATTCACCATTACATGGTGAGATGGGATTGCTTACGTCACAGGGCCTCCAAAGGTCCTCAAGCTAAATACCATAGAGTTCACCTCGTCACATGACCCGCAGGTCCTGCAACACTAATAGAAACAAGTAATTAACCGTTTATTTACACATGTTATTCTATTTATATTAACCTACAAATAAATTAGAGATCTATACACTAGAATAGAGGCGACCAGGGGTAGACTGGCTAACAGGGATCCCTAAGTCCTAGGGACTCTGGCTATGGGGACCCATAAATAAACAAGTACCGTATAGAATGCGGTACTGGGACACCACAAACCCCCTTTCTAAAGATAAGTCGGCCTCGACGTCTGTCCCAGAGACAGAGGGACTAGGACTAGAACAGGATGCTATAGAACAGGATGAACTGTACATTTGTTATACATCCTAAGTAGACTAAACACATTTTGATGCTATCTAGACATTTGAATACTATCTAGACATTTAAATGCTATCTAGACATTTAAAGAAAGCTATCTATCCTTTAGTTTCTAGCTTCCTATACAGCTCTATAACACTTATGATACATTTTGAAGCTTACTAGGCAATTAGGTCTTCCTAGACAATTAGATAGCTGCCTAAGACACTTTTATTGGCTCTCTATACATCTTGATAAGGCTAAACTGAACATTAGCACATACTTCTATACATAAGGCTAACTAGATATTAGTACAGCTCTATTTACCTTTTGCATCAAGCTGACTAGACATTTGTATTATCTCACACATTCTATATGCCAACAATAAGTTACTTGTTAGTTAGTACACAAAGGGTATGCTGGCTAGCCGGAAGCTAGGTCACAGTAAGGGTGGCTGTTAGGGTCTATCGACTACACGCTACTTACCCCTAGAGCACTTTCAAAACAACCTATCCAGGTTATTCCTAGAATTACGTGTTCTAGCAAGAGCATCTAGTGGCCAGGCAGAGCATCTCACACATGCAATGAATATAGAAGAGAAGAAGTGTACCTAACAGTGGCAGGAATTGGGTATCAATATGCTACAATTCCTTAAGTGTTTTCTTAAGTGAGATATTTATTTGTTTTTGTGTATGTACTAGAGAAATTTTGAGGTAGTACATTAAGTGAGTACTGAAAAGTGATCGGCAGAGCATTGAAGTGGGTTATTAAAGGTACTATGTGTGCAGGTACTAAATGTGAATCCTGGTACCTGATGGGTAATTTGTCCTGTGTAGTCCTTTGAGATCGCAGCAACACCACCTCCGAATCATCAGGAGTTCCTTCACTTGAGGATTCTTCAAGAACTTCAGTCCCCGAGGGACCAGCTGGAGGGCTGGAAACAGGAGCAACTTCTTCGGTAGAACTGAGGGGTTCTCTTAAGACAGATGGAGTAGTGGCTTCAATGTACGGAGCAGTTACTGGAGCAGGACTGAGGTTGGGTGTAGCGACCAATGGTGGTTGACATGGGGCAACAGCTACTGGCAACTGTCTGGTTGGTGCGACCAGTGTCGGCTGACTGGATGGAGCTGAGAATGGTATGCCCCAATACATGGTAGGCTGCTGAGATGAGAACAAAGGAACTTCCATAGTGGGATGAATTCCTTCTCCCGGCACATACTCTCTCACAGGCCTTGTCGGAGGTGGAGTAGAAGTAGCAGGAGGATCAGGAGGAGTAGGAGATGGGCCAAGCATATCTTCTTTCCAGCACACTTTTATCCTATTCTGGTGAACCACCTGTGGCTCGAACCCATCTTTTTGTATCTCATACACGTCCGTTTCAGGGTAAAGAACTGCAGTGATGGTGTATGGCTCAGTTTCTCACAGGGAGTACAATTTATGGGTTCTAGGAAATTTTCTGAGCCACACCTTATCTCCAAGCTGCAAGGGCTGAGCCGAAGCATGTCGATGATAGTCTTTCTGCTGGCACTCATGAACTTCACCCATTTTCTTCTCAACGATGTCCTTGGCTTCCTCAATTCTTCGTCGATGCTCTGACACCCAACCTTGGGAAGCCTGAGGAGAATTGTTGAAAGGTGCCTGTAGCTCAAAGGTTTGATCCTTTGGCAATTGGCCGTGTCGGCCAATCATCAAGAAAAAGGGCGTATACCCCGTAGAGCAGTGAACAGTGTTGTTGTAGATTTCCAGAAGTTCTGGCAGCAGCTGAGGCCACTCTTCGTCCTTCGATACCGAGGCTACTCTGATCATTTGGATGAACACTTGATTGATCCTCTCACAGAGTCCATTCCCTTGGGGATGGTAGGCTGTTGTCCGGAGCTTCTTGCAATCATGCAGCCGGCAAAGTTCCTGGAACAACTGGGCTTCAAAGGCAGTTCCCCGATCTGTAAGGACCGACTTGGGACACCCCAATGGTTGGATCCAATGCCGATAGAAGAGTTGAGCAGCAGTCTTGGCGGTAAGATCCTTGACAGGGACCACGACCACCCACTTGGAGTAATGATCCACCATTGTTAGGGCATGACAATAGCCAGATCGAGTGGGGGCCAGCTTCACATGGTCAAAGGCAACAATTTGATTCGGTTTTTCTGTACAGATGGGATGCAAAGGGGCTCTTGTGTCCCTCCGGGGGTTCTTTATCACGTTGCACACGGAGCACTCGGCACACCATTTCTCGATGTCTTCCCGCATCCCAATCCAGTAGAATCTCCTTCTGACGGTGATCTCCCTCTTATGGACCCTGAAGTGTCCGGATTGGTCATGATAAGCATTCAGAGCCATGCCTGCATCCCTCCTGGGAACCACAATCTGGTGTATGCGATCTCCGGAGACTGGGTCCAGGGAATTTCGGTAGACCAACCCCTTGTGCAGGAACAGGCGGTTTCTCTGCCACCACAGCCGCTTCAATTCGAAGTCTCCGTGGGCTTTGCACACCCGAGTAGGCACTTTCTTGTGGAGGCAATATTCGAGGAGGTCCCCGATAACTCTGTTCTCATCCTGAAGTGTCTTCCAGGTAGACAGATCTTCAGAGACCTTGGGAGATTCAGGTCCATCATCCGCCTGGGCAGTTAGAGCATTCTGGCTCACGAACCTTCGGTAGAAGGGAGGTTTTCTACATCTTCCCACACATCTTCAGCAGGAGGTGCTTCTCCCGGGGCACTGCGAGAAAGTACATCCCCATTGACATTGGTTTTTCCTCTGCGGTACTTGATGTTAAAGTCATATTTGGCCAACCGAGAGGCCCAACTTGGCAGTGTTCAAATGGGCCAAGGGGTTGTTATCAGTGTAGACCTTGAAGGGAGTAGCAGCCAGATAGTCTTTAAACTTCTCAGTAATAGCCCAAACCAGGGCCAGGAGTTCCAGCTTGAAGGAGCTGTAGTTAGCATCATTCTTCTCAGCACCTCAAAGATGCCGGCTGGCATAGACAATCACCGTCTCCTTGCCATCTTGCAGTTGAGATGAGACCGCCCCCAGACCTTCAAAGCTAGCGACTGTGTATAAACGGAACGGCAGGCTGTAATCAGGATACGCCAATATGTGGGGTTCCGTGAGGAGATACTTCAGGGCTCGAAAGGCATCTTCTTGTTCTTCGGCCCACTGGATGGGAAGCCTCCCATTATAATTATCCCGGGCAGTCCCTCTCAGTAATTCGGTCAAGGGTCCGGCAATTTGAGCAAAATGAGGGATGAAACGCGGGTAATATCCAGCAAACCCCAGGAAACTTTGGACGTCTCGCACCGTCCTGGGTGTAGGCCACTCTTTCACAGCACTCACTTTGTCTGGATCAGGCTGGACCCCTTGAGCACTGACGACATGTCCTAAGTAGTGCACTTGAGGCTTTAGCAAGGGACATTTGGAAGGTTTAACCTTGAGTCCATGTCGCATAAGAACTTGGAAAACTTCTTTCAGGTGATCCAGGTGTTCCTGATACGTTCGAAAATAGACTATGACGTCATCTAGATACAACAAAACACTCTGGAAGTTAAGGCTTTGGAAAGTAGCTGGTGCATTGCACAGTCCATAGGGCATACTTTTGAACTCAAAGAGACCCATGGGGGTCACAAATGCGGTCTTCTCTCTGTCCTCTTCTGCCATTGGCACCTGCCAGTAGCCGCTCGTCAGATCCAGGTAGGAAAAGTAGGTGGCAGACTCCAACGCGGTCAAGGATTCTTCAATGCATGGGAGTTATGTTGTTTAGCTTCCAGTAGTCTACGCAAAAGCGGATGGTGCCATCTTTCTTTTTCACCAAGACCAAAGGTGCAGCCCACGGACTCTGGCTTTCTTGGATGACATCGGCCTCTTTCATCTCCACCAGCATTTTCTTTATGGTCTGATACATCCCAGGAGCCACAGGGCGATGCCTCTCTTTAATGGGTGGATTGTCTCCACTGAGAATCCTATGTTTGATCATGGCGGTCCTGCCAAAGTCTGTGGGAAATTTGCTGAAAGCTTCTTGATGTTTCTTAGCCACCTGGATGACTCCTTCCACCTGTTCCTTGGGGGTATCTTCATCTCCTATCTGTAGCTGGTTCCACCAAGGTTCCGCAGGGCTCTGATCAGGTCCATGTTGGACCACCTGTGACTTCGAGACTACATCTCTGACGTCTAGATGGTGTAAAGTAGCCACTGGGGTGTACTTGGGTAGTTGGACAGCAACTTGAGAGAGATTGATAAGCCTCACCGGGACCTTCCCATTTCGTACGGTTACCAGGCTTATAGCAGCTCTCACCAAGGGACAATCTTCCAGCAGAAGGGGCTCCAAGAGCGCTTGGTAATCTTGATTTTTCACCCCGGGTCGGGCACGGCACCAAATAACTGTCTCTGTCTGTGGCTGTAGACTAATGGCTCGGATATCTTGAGTCTTTACTCGACAGATTTCTCCATGACAATTTACGAACTTCTGTTCTGCTTGGAGGATTTTGAGGTGGTGTTGGGCAGCTCGCCGGCCTGGGGGTGACGAGTGAGGGAGAGATGCATGCAGTGCACAGACAATATCATTAAAACAGTGCCTCATAATATTCATGCCCAAAATGAAATTGGCTGCTCCCTCATCTCTAACATTTGTGACGATCACCCCTTGCCTTCCTAACATATGTTTTCCCACCTGAACAGTGGGCTCCCAGTAACCATGTCTGGCTACTGGTTTCCTGTTCCCTGCAATTACTCTGAAGTCCGCTTCCTGAGCGTTACACAACCTTTCTGGGCCCCAGTACTTATAGAAAACCCCCTGTGGGATAGTGGATACCTGAGACCCAGTATCTATCAGAGCTTGTAACCGGATCCCTTCAATCATCACCTGTACATAAGGGCAAGCAGCTACATACATAGACAGTCCTATCTTATTGCTGGTTGATTCTGGACCTTCAATGTCTACTCCTGGGGTGCGGTCCTCGACCCCAGGGGACGCCCGTTTAAAGCCCAGCATTGGCTCTTGCAGTGTCCATTCTTGTTACAATAACTAAAAACGGGTCTTTGGCTCCCAGGTGGTCTCACAGGAGGAATACTAGGTGGAGTGACAGGGTGAGGGTCAGCCTTCTTAGGTGGTGGTGTTGCAGACCTGGAAGGGTTTGGCCGTACTGCCATCTCTTTAAAGGCCTTGGCTAACTGTTCAATGTCCTGTTTAATGTCTTGTAAGTCAGCTGTCCAAGGACTAGGAGAAGGTGTTGGTGGGGCAGATTGAGAAGGGACAGGCAGTTGGGGCGAAGGACCCTGAGAGTCTGTAGCAGGAACACAAATTTCTTCAGTCTGAGGTCCCGACTCTATTACTTTCACCGCTAGTCTCTTAAGGGCTGGGAATGCCATGTCGGTATTCTGCACGGCCAGCATCCTAAGTTGGGCCTTGTCCCATTTGTTTAGCGCCCCCTCTATGAAACGGTCCATCAAACTTGATTTGCCCTGATCGGGCATGATGCCGTCCAATTTCTGTACTGCCTCTAATGCGCTCTGCAAAGCCACTGCATACGCTCGGAGGGTCTCACCTGGCTTCTGGCGTCGTTCATAGAGTCGGAGGCGTACCTCTGAGGGGGAATGAGATTCAAACACTTGAGAAAGTCCTTCAAAAATCTGTCCCACTGTGGCCTTATCAGCCACTGGCCATGTGCGAAGTTCTTCCAAGGTGGGTCCCTGGAGTTGTCCCAGAAGCAGTTGTACCTGTTGATGAGGGGGTAGTGCATAAAATGCAAAGAGGCTGTTGAATTTTTGTTTAAAGTCTCTTAGTGTAAAAGGATCACCATTGTAGGTGGGAAGCACAGGATTCCCCAAGAAGACAGGTGCAGCAACTGGGGCTCCCAACACATAGGGAGAGACTGAAGGTGGACTGGTTGGGTCCTGTTCTGCCGGTGTTGGAGGTCTTGCCGGCATCACAGGCAGGGCGCGCCCTTGGGAGGTCGAGAGTGTTGGTGAGGGCAGCAACATTCTTCTAGCTGAGGGTGGAGATCCCGTTGGATGGGCTGCTGGAGCATCGTTCCCTTGCTGTTCAGGTGGGGACTGTGGGACTGCAGGTTCCGACATTTCTGTATTTGTTATACTGGCCCTTTAAATAGACCTTGGTCCCAGGGAAATACGCAATTGTTCTTTAATCTGGAACTTGAGAGCGTAGATTTCAAACTTGAGAGCGGTGACCTGAAACTCAACAGCCTTCAATTGGAATTTGAGTGCGTTGATCGGTAACTAAAGCGATTCTATGTAGGACTTCAATTGGTAATCTGATGTCTCAGAGTCCCGTACTGTTCCGGTTCTCCACAGCTTCTGGCCTGTTGGCGCACTCTGCGCCTTTTCCCGCGCTGGGCTGTCTCTCTTTGTTGGTTTCTGGCCCTAGGCTCCGACAAAATGCCGCCGCGGCACCGAGAGCTTTGGTGGGCGGGGTCTCTGGATCACGTGTGTCGGGATGTCCCGTGCTGACTTGTAGCTCCGCAGTACTGTTCACCTCCCCTCTTACTTTACATACACACTTTCTCCACACAGCACCGTGCGCACAACCCCTTACTCCGGAGTATAAGTCACAGTATATTAATAAAGATCACTTCTTAGGGGGGAGTACACTTTCACTAGTGGCAATGTTAGGCACACACCCGAATCCTGTTCGTGCAACGCCTAAAAGGCTTTGTGGTAGCCCTTGGGGGGTGTATGGTAGTGGTGGAATGGTATAGATATACAAGGGGTTAATGTTAACCCTAGAGTTCGTGACGCCAGGCTGTGGGCTGGTATGCTGAATCAATGTTCCGGCCTATCGCCGTCCTTCCCAGTAACGATTGGACCTTGGGCTAGACATAAAGTCTCAGAATTTTTGAAGAGATTTGCAGATCCGTCCGGATTTAGGGGAGTTATTAGGTCCGGTGATGCTGCAGAGTGTTTGGGAATTGATACACTCTCACTGCGATTACTGCTGTTCAGGTCTTGCTTGCTTTCTTAGCCCACGAGGTAAGAGAGCTGTTGCTAGCTTAGCAACCCAGGAACAAGAGAGCGAAACATGGCCGCCGCTCCCTTATATGGGCAGGGGGCGTGGCGAATCTGATTGGTCCGAACGTCTGCCATTCACCATTACATGGTGAGATGGGATTGCTTACGTCACAGGGCCTCCAAAGGTCCTCAAGCTAAATACCATAAAGTTCACCTTGTCACATGACCCGCAGGTCCTGCATTGCTAATGGAAACAAGTAATTAACCATTTATTTACACATGTTATTCTATTTACATTAACCTACGAATAAATTAGAGATCTATACACTAGAATAGAGGCAACCAGGGCTAGACTGGCTAACAGGGATCCCTAAGTCCTAGGGACTCTGGCTATGGGGACCCATAAATAAACAAGTACCATATAGAATGCGGTACTGGGACACCGCAGTCCCAGTACCCCAGGACACCACAACCCCTTTAACTTTTTTTTTTCAAATTTTTTTTGCAGTGTTATAGCTCCCATAGGGGGCTATAGCACTGCACACACTGATCTTTTACCCTGATCCCTGCAAATCTATAGCTTTTCATGGATCAGCGAGATAGGGGCTCGATTGCTCAAGCCTGTAGCTCAGGCTTGGAGCAATCAAACTCCAATCGGACTAAACGGAGCAAGGTAAGGCGGTCTCGCGATGTCCCGATCAGCCCGACTGAGCGGCCGGGAAGCGTTTACTTTCATTTTTAGACGCAGCGATCAACTTTGATCGCCGCTTCTAAAGTGTTAATAGCGTGCGGCACAACGATCGGTGCAGCACACTATTAGCCCAGGGTCTTGGCTATCGTTAGCAGCAGGGACCGACCTGGTGTGATGCGGAGACACGGCATGAGCCCGTTTTAAACACCGGGACCGGGGATGGGCATACAGGTACGCCCTTCGTCCTGAAGGAGTTAATTTAGCCCCCCCCCCCCTCATTTCTAGTCCCAGTCGTCTGCATACAGCGCTCCTCATTTCAGCACCAATGGCGATATCCCCTAGACAATAATTCATCCCGGGCCAATTCCAATCCAGCCCCACTTATTTGTATCACAGCTCCTACCCTGTAGTGCTCCGTGACCCGCATCATCTGTAATAATATCCACCTCTGCCCATTTACCTCGCCGCTGCTCTGTAGCGCTCTGCTAATACAGGCGTACAAGAGCAGAGGCATAAAGTTCAGCAACAAAAGCTTATGCATAGTAACAACTGATCTCCGCCACAGCTCCATAGCGCTCAGTACTGCGAGCGCTGTCATTCTCACAAAGAACATCAGCAAGGAGCAACACTCTAGCTAAGCTCCTTTTGCCCTCCGCTACAGCTCTATAGCGCTCTTCACGGGAGAGCGATCATTAACGCAGATGATCCTTGCTTTCTATCCAAGGTCATCCCATATAATGCCTATATGAGAGCTTAATGCATATTTTAATATTAATAAAAATGTGTCAGTCTTTTACAAAAGTAATCCTGAACACATAGGACCTGCCCACACCGGAACTCCCCGACACTTGCGTTGTTTTACTAAATGCATGAGCATACTCCTTTCTCTATTTATTAAATTTCCAATAGTAACTTAGAATATTTCTAACCTTTTTATATATGAATATTATTGCGATGAATAACTATGTTTTTTATACCATCGTCTCCTTGATTATGTGTTTTATATCCAGAATGTCTACGTCATTTACTTAACAGCGTTCTGTGAATATCTTAATCCCAAATGATGTAATTAATGTGTGTAAAGTATCTCTGTAGCTATTTAATGTCTGTGTCCCACTACCTCTGTATCAGCACTTTGTCCTGATGAAGGGTCCGTTCCGCACCGGAAACACATTGATATGTGCTCGGAATAAATGCTATTTTTATTTATTTTTCCTACATTGCGGAATGACTACCTGACGGGGTCTGGCGCTTTCAGTAGTTCCATTTTCTTCTCCTTGCCTGCCACTAAATATGATGAAGATCCGAAGTTGTGCAGGGGTGTCATAACAAAGTGCTCCATGCACCTAGAACTTCAAGTGGACCAGTTTCTACAGAGCGTACCAAAGTGGCATTTGTCATCAGCCTTCTTTCTGGAAAAGCTTTGGCCTGGGCTAACCCGCTGTGGGACCGCAATGACCCGTTGTCCTCAGATCTCCGGACTTTCCTTACTGAATTCCATAAAGTATTTGAGGGACCAGCTCGGGCATCTTCAGCAGAGACAGCCTTACTGAATTTCTTTCAAGGAAATCCTTCGGTGGGAGAATACGCAGTGCAATTCCGCATCTTGGCCTCCGAACTGGCTTGAAACAATGAGGCCTTGGGCGCTACGTTTAAAAAGGGTCTTTAAAAGAAGAATCAAGGACGCTTTGGCGGCTCGAGAGAGAACCACTTCGGTCACAGCGTTTTCCCCGTTTGGCTCCCATCTTTTAACGTCCACTACAACTCTCTCCTACACCACCAGCAAAAGAGCCCATGCAGGTGGACCGCATTAGACTCTCTTCTCAAGAAAGAACCTGACAACGCAATGAGAACTTATGCCTTTATTGTGCCAGTCCTGAACACTTTCTTAAAGTGTGTACTCTTCGTCCACAGCGTCCGGGAAACGCTCGCACCTAGGGGACGTAGGAGAGTTGTCCCTGGGTGTGAATAGTACCTCTCCTCGTTTGATCATGCCTGTTCTAGTTCATACTCCTGCAAAATCTTCATTCTTCGCTTCTGCCTTCCTGGACTCTGGTTTCATGGGAAACTTTATTGACGCTACTCGGGCCCAAAAGCATTGGTTGTTGATGTCTCGGCTTGACAAGCCACTGTATATCTCTTCTGTTAACGGAGAGAACCTCAGGGGTTTAGTCCTTTACCGAACAGAACCTCTTACTATGCAAGTGGGAGTGTTGCAAAAATTAGAAGATACAGTTCTTTGTACTTTCACATTGTACTTCCGAACTTCTTCTTGGACTTCCTTGGCTACAGCGTCATTCTCCTCAATTTCATTGGAATTCTGGAGAAGTTTTTGTTGGGGAAATTATTGTCAAGGTCACTGTCTGGAGTCCTGTTGGCCTAAGACAATTTCATCACCACTCATTAAGTTGAGTATTCCTTCCCTTTATCGTGACATTGCTAATGTATTCTGCGGAAAAAAACAGAAATTCTTCCACCATATTGTCCTTACGACTGTCCCTTTGATCTTCAACCAGGTACTTCACCTCCTCGGGGAAGAATGTATCCATTGACTGTTCCTAAGACTCAAAACTATGAGACTATGAAAAAATATATTCAAGAAAACCTTCAGAAGGGTTTAATCTGTTGAGTATTCCTTCCCTTTATCGTGACATTGCTAATGTATTCTGCGGAAAAAAACAGAAATTCTTCCACCATATTGTCCTTACGATTGTCCCTTTGATCTTCAACCAGGTACTTCACCTCCTCGGGGAAGAATGTATCCATTGACTGTTCCTAAGACTCAAAACTATGAGACTATGAAAAAATATATTCAAGAAAACCTTCAGAAGGGTTTAATCTGGAAATCCACCTCTCCAGCTGGAGCTGGATTCTTCTTTGTAGGGAAAAAGGATGGTTCTCTTCGTCCTTGCATTGACTATCGAGGGCTTAATAAAATTACCATTAAAAATCACTACCCTTTGCCCTTGATCTCAGAACTCTTTGATTGTCTACATGGAGCCAAAATCTTCACTAAACTAGACCTCCGTGGAGCATACAATTTAATTTGCATTCGTGAGGGTGATGAATGGAAAACGGCTGTTAACACCCATGACAGCCATTTTGAGTACCTAGTGATGCCTTTCGGTCTCTGCAATGCCCCAGCAGTCTTCCAAGAATTTGTTAATTACATCTTCTGAGATTTATTGTATTCCTGTGTGGTGGTCTATCTGGACGATATCCTGATCTTCTCTTCCAATCTAAAACTTCATTGTGTTCATGTCCGCCAAGTCTTGCAGCGTCTATGGGAAAACTGTCTATTTGCCAAGCTGGAGAAACATCTCTTTGAGAGGATGAGCCTTCCTTTTTCAGGTTACATAGTCTCCCATCAAGATCTTCTGATGGATCCTGCTAAGCTTTCCGCTGTTTTGGACTGGCCACGCCCTTCTGGTCTTCGGGCTATTCAACGTTTCTTGGGGCTTGCCAACTACTACTGTCAGTTCATTGCTCATCTGGGCATCCTGTGTGGACTGATGGTGCCCGGGGTAGCAAGCTGGGTTCCACCTACCGCAGCAGGACCATCCCACTTTGCGGCCGGCTCTGGTGAAAACCTGGTGCTGTTCAGCCATTGTCCACACAGGTCAGCGGATCCACTTCCCAACGGTCTATGGTAAGACCGTTACACTCTCCTTCTTTACCATGTTGTTTCCCTTTATGTATTTAAACGTTTCTATCATTTTTGTATATTCTCCTGACTGTTCCATCAGCTGTAGTCACTTGTAAGTTCTGTGGGGATAATGGGTGACAATTTACCCCAATCTGTGGCTCTCCCACTATTACAAAACCACAACTCCCATAATGCCTGAGGCTCTCCAGGCACAATGGGAGTTGTAGCTTTGCAACAGCTGGGAAGCCACTTGTGATCGGTAAGGGTCCCCAACAGCCAAACCTCTATCAAAAATATGGGCTGCTTATTCTAAAATGCCCAGGACATTATTTGGTCCCATGCTGGCCCTGGGACAGGGGGGCCCTGGGCATTTTTTTTGCACTGGAGCCCTGTGGTTTTCAGCTATGCCCCTGGTGGGACCCTACACTTGGAGCTGTGACACCACTGCACATTATGCTTTAACAGTTACCGGTATAGCAAACTTTTAGTTGACATTTAACATGCTATATGTACAATGATATTGTAAACTTTAACTTGACATTTAACATGCTATATATGCCATAATGCTGTAATCTTTAACTTGACATTTGCAATGGAATGTGATGTTTTTAATGGGTATATAACGTTTTCTGCATCATGGTATGTAACAAGTTAAATGTCAAGTTAAAGTTTTCTACATCTGTAGGGTGAATTCATATGTGGCAAATTTGGTACCGAAATTTTTGCTCTATTCATCTGAATGAGGCTTATATGAGACAATGCAGAAACAAGCCTTTCTGTCTGTATCACAAGATTTGCTATGCGAAAATGCAGTACATAAAAAAAACACACTTCTACACATTTACAAACTTCTATGCACTTTTTAAAGGAAATGTATCATCAGAAAATGACCTATCGTTTACATCCTGTTTTTATGTAAAACAGGTTTTTTTAGTAGGGTTATTAACAGCCGGAAGAAGTGTCGGTGTGACGTGAAACTAGTTGCTGTTCATTGGTGTGCCCCCGCGTCTGACCGTGGCTACGGTCTTTGTCCTCCCCGCTGTATGTTCTTCTGCTCCCTGTTTTACCGCTACTTGGAATAAAGAATCGTTCCTGTTTGCACAAGTCATCTGGGGTGAGTGCTGCTTTATTACACTTCTCTTCACCCTTTACCATAAGTACTGACTAGTACTGCACTCCTCCTCATGCTACACTAAACCGAACCTACTCTTCCTCTCAGTAGAGAGGCTGTCCCAAAGCAAGTTTCTTCCTCCCTCTGGAAGGTTCCTAGGTGTGTGTGCATTAACCCTTTTTGTTTTTGGCCTTACCTGGTATAAAACAGTGTAAATAAGTATAAAACATCATAAATATGCCACACACATCCAAAATTAGGCATTTAACAGATGGCACCCAACCAAAGGCCCTGCCAAATCCCAACAGGTCACCGCAGAGGCGAAAACTAATAGTAAGTCACATGGTGTTGTCAGTTAGATGTTTTTCTCTGACTAAAAGCCTGTACAGTATTCTTCTTCATAGACATAGTATATATATATATATATATATATATATATATATATATATATATTAGTTATTTATTTAGTATGGCCATAAATGTAACAACCCATACAATATTATAATACAGTGGGGCAAAAAAGTATTTAGTCAGCCACCAATTGTGCAAGTTCTCCCACTTAAAAACATGAGAGAGGCCTGTAATTTTCATCATAGATATACCTCAACTATGAGAGACATAATGAGAAAAAAAATCCATAAAATCACATTGTCTGATTTTTAAGGAATTTATTTGCTAATTATGGTGGAAAGTAAGTATTTGGTCAATAACAAAAGTTCATCTCAATACTTTGTTATATATCCTTTGTTGGCAATGACAGAGGTCAAACGTTTTCTGTAAGTCTTCACAGGGTTTTCACACACTGCTGCTTGTATTTTGGCCCATTCCTCCATGCAGATCTCCTCTAGAGTAGGGGTGTTTTGGGGCTGTCGCTGGACAACGCAGACTCTAAACTCCCTCCAATGGTTTTCTACTGGGTTGAGATGTGGAGACTGGCTAGGCCACTCCAGGACCTTGAAATGCTTCTTATGAAGCCACTCCTTCGTTGCCCAGGCGGTGTGTTTGGGATCATTGTCATGCTGAAAGACCCAGCCACATTTCATCTTTAATGCCCTTGCTGATGGAAGGAAGTTTTTACTCAAAATCTAATGATACATGGCCCCATTCATTCTTTTCTTTACATGGATCAGTTGTCCTGGTCCATTTGCTGAAAAACAGCCCCAAAGCATGATGTTTCCACCCCATGCTTTACAGAAGGTATGGTGTTCTTTGGATGCAACTCAGCATTCTTTCTCCTCCAAACACGAGTTGAGTTTTTACCAAAAAGTTCTACTTTGGTTTCATCTGACCATATGACATTCTCCAAATACTCTTCTGGGTCATCCAAATGCTCTCTAGCAAACTTCAGACAGGCCCGGACATTTACTGGCTTGAACAAGGGGACACGACTGGCACTGCATGATTTGAGTCCCTGGTGGCGTAGTGTGTTACTGATGGTAGCCTTTGTTACTTTGGTCCCAGCTCTCTGCATGTCATTCACTAGGTTCCCCCATGCGGTTCTGGGATTTTTGCTCACCAATCTTGTGATCATTTTGACACCACGGGGTAAGATCTTGGGTGGAGCCCCAGATCGAGGAAGATTATCAGTGGTCTTGTATGTCTTCCATTTTCTAATAATTGCTCCCACAGTTGATTTCTTCACTCCAAGCTGCTTGCCTATTGAAGATTCAGTCTTCCCAGCCTGGTGCAGGTCTACAATTTTGTTTCTGGTGTCCTTCAACAGCTCTTTGGTCTTGGCCATAGTGGAGTTTGGAGTGTGACTGTTTGAGGTTGTGGACAGGTGTCTTTTATACTGATAAGTTCAAACAGGAGCCATTAATACAGGTAACGAGTGGAGGACAGAAGAGACTCTTAAAGAAGTTATAGGTCTGTGAGAACCAGAAATCTTGCTTGTTTGTAGGTGACCAAATACCTATTTTCCACCATAATTTGCAACTAAATTCTTTAAAAATCAGACAATGTGATTTTATGGATTTTTTTTTCTCATTCTGTCTCTCATAGTTGAGGTATATCTATGATGAAAATGACAGGCCTCTCTCATCTTTTTAAGTGGGAGAACTTGCACAATTGGTCGCTGACTAAATACTTTTTTGCCCCACTGTATAGTGAACATGTTGTTTATGGTGTACAGAATGTGTTGCAAGTAAAAATAGTTGTTTTCTGCCTTTATCCCCTGAGAAAAGTTTATATAAATTAAATTCCTCCTTATGTGTACAATATCAAAAACCTACAGCTCATCTTGCAAAAAAACAAGACCTCATATACATACATAAAAACATATGACTGTTATGGCTATGAATCTGGAGGGGCAAAATAATCCATATGTGGTCTCCTTTTGGCAGCAGAATCTGCTATTGAAGTCAATAGGGTCTGCGACGGATTTTTAACATTGTAAATCCGCAGCTGAAAATGTGTACGCTCCCTTAAAGTATGAAATTATAAACTTTGTGGTATAGATCAGCATTTCTGTACTAGGGTGTTTACAGGGGTAAATTTTTAGGGGTTCTCTGGTAGAAAAATATATTTTAATTACTTTTAACCAACAGGAAAATATACTTAGGTTACGTTTTACAAACAAAACACACACATAACATGCAGCAAAATTCTGACAAAATGTCACTGGCTTCATAATTGAGAAATAGTATAGTGGGTAGATAAAAGGTGCCCTGGGGTATAGCTCTTCATGGCCCTCTCATTCCAGTTATATATCCTTATGTGTTGACAGGTCTACCTTTATTACTACTGAATTCTTGAACACAAACATCCAGCCTTCTTTATTATTATATGATTTAAATCTTGTACATGTAGTGCTATATACATTTAATAGATCCCATATTTATGTTACTTACAACATAAGATGATGGCCATTAATGATTCCATTTTTCAGACTTGTATTCTGCATTCATACACCTGACCATTTTTTCCTGCAGTATATGTCATTTAACATTTATTCTTGACATTTCTGGATGGGAATAATCAGTGCAATCTGCCTTTTATTTGTTAAGAGTTAGGTTAATGAGAAAATAGAACTCACTGAATGTCATCGCAATCCAGAATGCATTAAAAGCATTAAACAGGTTAAGCTGCAGTCAATGGGTATAGTATGAAGCAAATCATTACATTAAATGAGCAGCTTGTGACCTGAGGACAGATACAAGGATATGAGACGCTAAAGGTAATTGCATGCTGCATTGGGACTTTATCTCTTGAAAGGTTAATGAATAGTGTTGATAGCAGTCTATCATCCGTGAGAAGATGATGCCGCAACCACACACTCACCCAGGTTACCGCAAATTATCTGTAACCCTGTTCAACAATACATATAAAGTGTAATATTGCTCTATGTACTAAACAAGTAGTAAAGAACATATACAGCATGCAAAATAAGTATTGAACAAGTCACCATTTTTCTCAATAAGTAGATTTTCAGTGCTATTGACATGAAATTTTCACCAGATGTTGGCAGCAACCCAAGTAATCCACATGTACAAAGAAACCAAAACAAATAAGCACAGAAATTAAGTTATGTGTAATAATGTGAAATGACTCAGAGAAAAATTATTAAACACACTTACTTCTATTTCACACCTTAAAGGGGTTATCCAGGAATCGAAAAACAGAGACAATTTCTTTCACAGACCACTCCCTCTTTGTCTCCAGGTTGGGTGTGGTTCTGCAGCTCAGTTCCATTAAAGTGAATGGAGCCAAGTTGAAATACCACACCCAAAGTGGAGAAAGACAGGAGCAGCCTGAAAGAAATTAGGTCTGTTTTTCCATTTCTGGATAACCCCTTTAAAGGCCAAGAACGTGTATACACGTCCTGGGGGGGGGGGGTGCATGTTCACGCACCAGGATGAGTACACACGTCCTTGGATCTCTTGAGTACTGCCCAGTGAACCCACGAGATCGCAGCAGGGTCTCGGCTGTAACACACAGCCGGGATCCTGCTGCACTGACAGAACCGAAGTCAACCACGAGCTGCAAGTGGTTTGAAAGAAGGAGATCCCTTTGTCTCCCCCCTGCAGCACCCCATGACGCAATCACTGGGTGCTGCCTGTGATCCCTGCAGGCGGGGGCCTGCCACACAAAAAAAAAACTTTGGTCCTGGCAGTTTAACCCTTACAGCTGTAAGGAGTTTGACAGAGTGAGGGGGCTATCTGTGTCTCTCTCTAGCAGCACCCTGCAACGATCGTGGGGTGCTGCTTAATACCTTGGAAGCCGGCAGACAGGCAGCATATTACTGCAATACTAAGATTTCCAAAGCATTAAAAAAAAGTGTATATATAAAAAAAAGGGTTAAAAAAAAGGGTTAAAAAATAAATTTATTAAATAAATAAAATAAAAATACATCATTTTTAGGGTCACATGGAGTGCATCCTCAGCATATTACATGCTGCGGATGCCCTGTCGGCAATCACAATAGGGAGTTCCCTCCTGCGGCTGGGTAGCTTTTTGTGTCCACTCATAGCAGTGGATTTCCCAACGGCAGTCATGAGCGGACACACTGAGCTACCCCGCCGCAGCAGGGAGCTTGCTCTTGTGACTGCTGGCGGTGATAAGCGTGACCCTACCCTTATGGATTTTTTTTTTTTTTTTTACAAAGGCCCTATTCATACTCGATTTCTGCATTATGTTAGAGGTATTCATCAGCATCATGTCAAAAAAGTATTGCTCTGTTCAGCCCGTTTTTGCACACAGTCTTCAGCTCTTAAAGGTTCCATGGGCCTCTTCTATG
Source organism: Hyla sarda (assembly GCF_029499605.1). Lineage (NCBI taxonomy): Eukaryota > Metazoa > Chordata > Amphibia > Anura > Hylidae > Hyla > Hyla sarda. Next base: position 325,316,348 of record NC_079192.1, read on the forward strand.
AATCATGGTCTACAGTTCTTTCCATAGAATTTATGTCAGGTAGCAGCTTTATTTTCTTTCTTTTTTGGCTGTGTGTTTGTGATCATTGTCTTGCTGAAATGTCCACCTTTGTTCCATCTTCATTATCATGGTAGATGGAAGCAGAAATTCGTCAGAAATGTCTCAGTAAATTTGCCCATTCATCCTGTGCAGATGTGCAGAGCCATTTCTCCTCCAAACAAGGTGTGTATTTTGGCATCCCAACAGTTCCATTTTGCTCTCATCTGACCACACTATATTCTCAATTCACTGGCTATTCCAAATGTTGTGCAGTAAACTTTAAACAAGCTTCAACATGCTTTTTATTCAGCAATGGAGTCTTGCATGGTGAGCGTGCATACAGGCCATGGCGGCGGAGTGCTTTACTTACTTTCTTTGTAACAACAGAACCTACAAATTCCAGGTCTTTTTAAAGCTTTCCACAAGCGGTCCTTGGCTATTGGACAACTGCTCTCATTATTATTTTCACTCTTGGTTGAGGCAAATGTATGGTGAAATTATTGTCTTTCCACTTCCATATTATGGCCCCAATGGTGCTCACTGGAAGATGTAGAAGCTTAGAAATGTGACTGTAACCAACACCATTATTATGTTTTGGAACTATTAGGTGTCAAAGGTCTTGAGACAGCTCTTCGCTTTTACCCATCATGAGATTAGTTGGGTTGTTACCAACATCTGGTGAAAATTTTATGTCAATAGCACATTTGGAAATATATTTAGTGAGAAAAATACTTGCTTCAATACTTATTTCATGCGGTGTATGTTCCCCTTTGAGAAACTACGAAGTAATCCATAAAGATATGTTCCACTAGTTGTGTTAAATTGTACAACTCTGGTTTGTATTGTTATATCACACCATATAACTACACTCTAATTCTTATTAAGAAACTAAATTACACCTACATAGGAAGTGAACTGTGTTAAAGGAGTACTCCGGTGAAAAACATCTCATCCCCTATCCAAAGGATAGGGGATAAGATGTCTGATCGCGGGGGTCCTGCACACTTTCGTCATGCAATTAGTGACATTGGGGCCTTAATTTGGCACTTGGCTTTATCAATCAGGAAATGGCAGACCATGTTGAATCCTAATGGGATCAATGGGGCCGGCTTCTGCATTCAGCCGATGACAACAAATGTGTGTCTATGCACCACAGACAGGAAGAACCCAAGGCTTGTGAAGAGCGGAGCTTGGGAGCAGACCAGCATGGCAGCAGGAGTCCAAGTGCAAACAGTCCAAAAGTGTCCAGATTTATCCCAGCCAAGTGGCCAACAAAATTAGGATTTGAGCAAAGTGCAATCATTATTAAGTACTATCTATTAGTTCTCCTCTTAAATAGAGGTTTTTTTTTCTCCACCCACCATTTCTAGTACCATCCTAAATTACGGTAAGTACACTGCTCAAAAAAATGAAGGGAACACTAAGGTAACACATCCTAGATCTGAATGAATGAACTAATTGTATGAAATACTTTCATCTTTACATAGTTGAATGTGCTGACAACAAAATCACAGAAAAATTATCAATGGAAATCAAATGTATCAACCCATGGATGTCTGGATATGCAGTCACACTCAAAATCAAAGTGGAAAACCACACTACAGGCTGATCCAACTTTGATGTAATGTCCTTAAAACAAGTAAAAATGAGGCTCAGTATTGTGTGTGGCCTCCACGTGCCCATATGATCTCCCTACAACGTCTGGACATGCTCCTGATGAGGTGGCGGATGGTCTCCTGAGGGATGTCTTCCCAGACCTGGAATAAAGCATCCGCCAACTCCTGGACAGTCTGTTGTGCAACATGGCGTTGGTGAATGGAGCAAGACATGATGTCCCAGATGTGCTCAATCGGATTCAGGTCTGGGGAACAGGCGGGAGAGACCATAGCATCAATGCCTTCCTCTTGCAGGAACTGCTGACACACTCCAGCCACATGAGGTCTAGCATGGTCTTGCATTAGGAGGAACCCAGGGCCAGCATATGGTCTCACAAGGGGTCTGAGGATCTCATCTGGATTCTCAATGGCAGTCAGGCTACCTCTGGCAAGCACATGGATGGCTGTGCAGCCCCCAAAGAAATGCCACCTCACACCATTACTGACCCACCGCCAACCCGGTCATGCTGGAGGATATTGCAGGCAACAGAATGTTCTCCACGGCGTCTCCAGACTCTGTCACGTCTGTCACATGTGCTCAGCGCTCAGTGTGAACCTGCTTTCATCTGTGAAAAGCACAGGGCACCAGTAGCGAATTTGCCAATCTTGGTGTTCTCTGGCAAATGCCAAATGTCCTGCACGGTGTTGGGCTGTAAGCACAACCCCCACCTGTTAATGTCGGGCCCTAATACCACCCACATGGAGTCTGTTTCTGACCGTTTGAGTGGACACATGCACATTTGTGGCCTGCTGGAGGGCTCTGGCAGTGCTCCTTCTTGCACAAAGGCGGAGGTAGCAGTTCTGCTGCTGGGTTGTTGCCCTTCTACGGCCTCCTCCTCGTCTACTGATGTACTGAACTGTCTCCTGGTAGTGCCTCCATGCTCTGGATACTATGCTGACAGACACAGCAAACCTTCTTGCCACAGCTCGCATTAATGTGCCATCCTGGATGAGCTGCACTACCTGAGCCACTTGTGTGGGTTTTAGACTCTGTCTTATGCTACCACTAGCGTGAAAGCACTACCAGCATTAAAAAGTGACCAAAACATCAGCCAGGAAGCATAGGAACTGAGAAGTGGTCTGTGGTCACCACCTGCAGAACCACTCCTTTGTTGGGGGTGTCTTGCTAATTGCCTATAATTTCCACCTGTTGTCTATTCCATTTGCACAACAGCATGTGAAATTGATTGTCAATCAGTGTTGCTTCCTGAGTGGACAGTGTGATTTCACAGAAGTTTGATTGACTTGGAGTTACATTGTGTTGATTAAGTGTTCCATTTATTTTTTTGAGCAGTGTATATTTTGCCCCCAGTCTTTAAAGGGGTACTCCGGTGGTCAACGTGTTTTTCCATTTTTGACTTACCCTATTTGTTTTGTTTCATTTCTATTCTTGTTGTTTAGCCTACTCTATTTCCGTTCTTTGTTGTCTTTTTATCCCCCACTTTGTTTTCCTATCTTTGCTTCTATTTCCTGTTTCTTGCTGTGCTGGAAACTACAAATCCCAGCATGCTACATGCCTTGCTGGTTGGGGCGGCTCCTTTTTTTTTTTGTTCCGTCCCTTAACCCACCCTACTATTTTCCCGGGTCGGCCTCCTTATACACAGCACACTAATATAATCAGCCCTGGTTTGGATACACTGGCATACACACACAAAAGGGACTACAACTCCCAGCATGTTTCATTCAGGAGTCTTCAGTCTGTGCTATAACACCAGCATGCTGCCTCTGTATTTGTAGGGGGGTTGTAGTTCACCACACCTCTATAGGGCATACACCAGTGTTTCCCAACCAGGGTGCCTCCAGGTGCTGCAAAACTACTACTACCAGCATGCCCAAAAGCTGTCCGGGCATGCTGGGAGTTGCAGTTTTGATACAGCTGAAGACACCCTGGTTGGGAAACAATGCACTTTGTTTGTAATATACTGAATTGGCTAGAACAGTGTTTCCCAACCAGTGTGCCTCCAGCTGTTGCAATACTACAACTCCCAGCATGCCCAAAGACTGGCAGGGCATGCTGGGAGTTGTAGTTTTGCAACAGCTGGAGGCACACTGGTTTCTAAACACTAGCATACACACACAAAACAGGGACTACAACTCCCAGCATGTGTCATTCAGGAGTCGTCGTCCCCCCCTTCACACATAGAAATCATCCCCATTCCGAGATTTATTCCCCTGCAGTCTATACATCCCCAGCCCATGCACTTTGTTATCCTCCCCTTCAGATAACACTCTTATCTTCTCTGTCTTCTTTCAGTGCAGAACTGCGTCCTCAGAAGACAGAGCAGGGGGAGGGGTGATGAGGAGCTGTGTATGTCCTCTCTCTCCCCCTGCTCTAGCTTATTTCTCTCATGCAGACCTGCGTCCGCCGGGAGGGGGAGATGAGGGGGCATGGCTTCTTTCTCTCACGCAAACCTCCGTCCTCCGGGAGGGGAGGGGGGCATGGCTTCTTTCTCTCATGCATACCTGCGTCCACCGGGAGGGGGAGATGAGGGGGCATGGCTTCTTTCTCTCATGCAGACCTCCGTCCTCCGGGAGGGGAGATGAGGGGGCGTGGCTTCTTTCTCTCATGCAGACCTGCGTCCACCAGAAAGGGGAGATGAGGGGACTTGGCTTCTTTCTCTCATGCAGACCTGTGTCCTTCAGGAAGAGGGAGATGAGGGGACTTGGCTTATTTCTCTCATGCAGACCTGCGTCCTCCAGGCTCTGAAAGAACAGAGAAAAAAAGCCCTGACGCGTTGTCCACAGCCTAATCCTAACATGGCCGACACTGTGGACGACAGTTAGAGATCCAACACAGAACTACAGAACTTCCTGGCCCACGAACAGGTAAGAAAAAAGACACATGCTACACAAACATATAATACCTCAATTGAAAAACATGAACATTAAAAGAAGATGCAATATAGTCAAAATCTTCACCACCAGAGTACACCTTTAAGTAAAGTTCCCTCACACCCTGTTAATAACACCTTTAACCCCATAAGGACCCGGCCAATTTTCACTGTAGGACCAGAGCATTTTTTTGCACATCTGACCACTGTCACTTTCAGCATTAATAACTCTGGGATGCTTTTACCTTTCATTCTAATTCTGAGAACGTTTTTTCGTGACATATTCTACTTTATGTTAGTGGTAAAATTTTGTCAATACTTGCATCATTTCTTGGTGAAAAATTCCAAAATTTTATGAAAAAATTGAAAATTTTGCATTTTTCTAAATTTGAAGCTCTCTGCTTGTCAGGAAAATAGGCATTCCAAATAAATAATATTTTGATTCAAAAATACAATATGTCTAATTTATGTTTGCATCATAAAGTTGACATGTTTTTACTTTTGGAAGACATCAGAGGGCTTCAAAGTACAGCAGCAATTTTCAAATTTTTCACAAAATTTTCAAAATCGGAATTTTTCATGGACCAGTTCAAGCTTGAAGTGGGTTTGAAGGGCCTTCCTATTAGAAATACCCCACAAATGACCGCATTATAAAAACTGCACCCCTCAAAGTATTCAAAATGACATTCAGTACGTGTGTTAACCCTTTAGGTGTTTTACAGGAATAACAGCAAAATAAAGGAGAGAATTCAAAATCTTCCTTTTATACACTTGCATGTTCTTGTAGCCCAATTTCTCTCAAGTAAGGAAATACCTCATATGTGTATGTCAAGTGTTCGGAGGGCTCAGAAGGGAAGGAGCGACAATGGGATTTTGGAGAGTGAGTTTTTCTGAAATGTTTTTTGGGGGGCATGTCACATTTAGGAAGCCCCTATGGTGTCAGAACAGCAGAAAAAAAACCACAGGGCATACCATTTTGGAAACTAAACCCCTCAAGGCATGTAACAAGGGGTCCAGTGAGCCTAAACACCCCATAGGTGCTTGATGACTTTTCACTAAAATCGGATGTGTAAATGAAAAAAAAAAATTTCACTAAAGTGCAGTTTTTCCCCCCAAATTTACCATTTTTATAAAGGGTAATGGGAGAAAATGCCCCCCAAAATTTGTAACCCCATCTCTTCTGAGTATGGAAACACCCCATGTTAAGACGTAAAATGCTCTGCGGGCGAACTACAATGCTCAGAAGAGAAGGAGTCACATTTGGCTCTTTGAAAGCAAATTTTGCTGAAATGTTTTTTGGGGGGCATGTCGCATTTAGGAAGCCCCTATGGTGCCAGAACAGCACAAAAAAAAACACATGGCATACTATTTTGGAAACTACACCCCTCAATGAACGTAACAAGGGGTACAGTGAGCCTTAACACTTCACAGGTATTTCACGACTTTTTGTTAAAGTTGGATGTGTAAATGAAAAAAAAAATGTTTTCACTAAAATGCTGTTTTTTCCCCAAATTTTACATTTTTACAAGGGGTAATAGGAGACAATTGCACCCAAAATTTGTAACCCCATTTCTACTGAGTATGGAAATACCCCATGTGTGGACATCAAGTGCTCTGCTGGCGCACTACAATGCTCAGAAGAGGAAGAGCGCCATTGAGCTTTTGGAAAGGGAATTTGTTTGGAATGGAAGTCAGGGGCCAAGTGCGTTTACAAAGCCCCCCGTGGTGCCAGAACAGTGGGCCCCCCCACATGTGACCCTATTTTGGAAAGTACACCCCTCACAGAATTTAATAAGGGGTGCAGTGAGTATTTACACTCCACTGGCATTTAACGGATCTTTGGAACAGTGGGCTGAGCAAATGCAAAATTACATTTTTCATTTTCACGGACCACTCTTCCAGAAAACTGTCAGACACCTGTGGGGCGTAATTGCTCACTGTACCCCTTATTACATTACGTGAGGGGTGTAGTTTCCAAAATGGGGTCACATGTGGGAGGGGTATATTGTTCTGGCACTATGGGGGCTTTGTAAACACACGTGGCCTTCAATTCTGGGCAAATTTTCTCTTCAAAATCCCAATGGCGCTCCTTCTCTTCTGAGCATTGTAGTTCGCCCGCCGAGCACTTTACATCCACATATGGGGTATGGTTTTACTCAGAAGAAATGGGCTAAAACATTTTGGGGGGCTTTTTTCCTATGTTCCCTTGTGAAAATGAAAAATTTTGGGTAACACCAGCATTTTAGTGAAAAAAAGTAATTTTTTTCATTTTCCCATCCAACTTTAATTAAAATTTGTCAAACACCTGTGGGGTGTTAAGGCTCACTATACCCCTTGCTACGTTACGTGAGGGGTGTAGTTTCCAAAATGGGGTCACATGTCGGTATTTATTTTTTTCGTTTATGTCAGAACCGCTGTAAAATTAGCCACCTCTGTGCAAATCACCAATTTAGGCCTCAAATGTACATAGTGCACTCTAAAATTGAGCCTTGTTATGTGTCCGCAGATCATTTTACGCCCACATATGGGATATTTCCGTACGCAGGATAAATTGCGTTACAAATTTTGGGGGTCTTTTTTTCCTTTTACCTCTTGTGAAAATAAAAAGTAAAGGGCAACACCAGCATGTTAGTGTAAAAAAAATTTTTTTTACACTAACAGGCCGTTGTAGACCCCAACTTTTCCTTTTCATAAGGGGTAAAAGGAGAAAAAGCCCCCCAAAATTTGTAGTGTAATTTCTCCCGAGTACGGAGATACCCCATATGTGGCCCTAAACTGTCTCCTTGAAATACGACAGGGCTCTGAAATGAGAGACTAAATTAGGGATTGCATAGGGGTGGACATAGGGGTATTCTACGCCAGTGATTCCCAAACAGGGTGCTTCCAGCTGTTGCTAAACTCCCAGCATGCCTGGACAGTCAGTGGCTGTCCAGAAATGCTGGGAGTTGTTGTTTTGCAACAGCTGGAGGCTCCGTTTTGGAAACACTGCCGTACAATATGTTTTTAATTTTTATTGGGGGGGGGCAGTGTAAGGGGGTGTATATTTAGTGTTTTACCCTTTATTATGTGGGGAGCATATATGTAAAGAAGGAACAGAAAAAAAGGGGAGAAAAAAGACGCTCTCTAAGTGCAGTATTTTACAGCAGATAAAACACAGAAGTGTATTATTGGTACAGGTGAGACTGTCCACTCACCTTTCAGTGTTGCGCAACAGGCACAACACTGTGAAGCGCATGTATGAGTATATGAATTCAATAACGGTCCTTGCCGCAGCCTTGTGTCCTAGTCCCGATCATCAATGATGGCGGTCGTGCAGTAACAGGTAATAGAGAGGTATGCACCTTTCCCTGGTGAGGATCACACAGCGGCGCTACCAGGAAGCTGTCAGTCAATCATGTACAGGACAGTGGAGGTAAAACCAAGCAGGTTTATTGGTTTAAAATGAAACAGGTACAGAGACAACGCGTTTCGCAAGGAACCCCTTGCTTCGTCAGGTCTCTGAGACCTGACGAAGGGGTCAATTTGAGCACCCTGAAACGTGTTTAGGCCGTTTAATCTGAACAGAGCGCTATACAAGCACTACCTTTATTACCAACAACATCTGAACTTTAACCGGCACAGAAGTTCGCAACCCAAACCACCTGCTGCACTAACTACTGTTCTCGCTCACTGAGCCTACCACAAGTCTGCTGCTTCTAGTGTGAGTCCGTTACCGACATCAGTGTTTGCTGACACCACGGACTGCTTACGAGGGAGCTCCTTGCCGGAACCCTCCAGCTGCCAAGGCATTCACGCCGAGAACATCGCAGAGAATACAGCACTTGTTTCCATTGGCTCGCCGCAGTGCGGAACCAGCAGCCAGGGTGAGACTGTTACATTCATTCTATACAAACTGTGAGCGAATCCATCTAATGCCACTTTAAAAATAGTGCCATCATTGAAACATCTACTGTATTTTTTTGCTGGACTAACGGTCCAATTCTGAGCAATATCCATGGACTATCCTAGAATTGTTTAGGCAGTTGCTTCAACATCTATCTGTCATTAGGGCCCAATGACAGTTTATTATTACTAATGCTCTGATCTTTTAACTACTATTTTATATTGATATTTCAGTTTTTTATTAAAATTTGCATTTTTCAGAAACCATCTGTCTCATTTTTTATTTCATTGTGTACCCAGTAGGGTGATATTCTTGAGGTGTGGTTAAATTTGCATGCTTGATTTACAAATCTGTTTAACTTTCTGAAGCCAGTTGATATAAAAAAAAAAAAGTTTTCCCCTGGAATTCCCCTTTAAGATCACAGCCATAGACATTGTCTTAATCTGGTCCCACACTGAGAGTAGGGAAAAAAAAATAAAGAACGCCTTTGTGAATATGTTACACTTTATACTATGGATTAAAGGGGTTTTCTGGGGTGGGAGTTTTTTTTTCTCTTTTATTCAATACCTCATTTTACAGTAATAATAAGGTGGCATACTCACCTGCCCCATTCCTCTGCCATCACCGTTCTGACAGCACCTTGTCCTCACTGATTTTCTCTTCTTCCTATTACCTGGGATGTTTTGTTTGGGGACTTAATGCCTGTTCAGCCCAGTAATTGGCTAAATGAACAAAATATCACAGAAACCTGGTAGAAGAGAAGAGAAGTGAGGTCCAGGTTTTGTCAGGGCAGCAGCTGCAGGCGATAAGGGCGAGTGAGTATGCCAACATTTTTATTTTGACTGAAACCATGTAATAAAAATAACTCTCAGCTACCATTTTGTGTGGTCTCATTCCTGCACCTCACCATCATGGACACTCCAATGTACTATTAGGCCAGACACTACATAAGGTGCATTGTGTAAACAATTGCTACCACCACTTGTGGTGTCCTTTGTTACTGTGCCAGCCCAAGAAGTGTGGTTATTCCATTTGGAAGCCCTTAAGCCATTGACACCAACCTTAAGCATGCTGCATTTTCAAAAAATAGAACTAACCCCAAAATGCAAAGCTTCCCATAAGGCAATATATCTGATACAAATAGTGCAGTGTTAGCAAAAACTCATGTAGCCCCTTATGAGTAACTGTTCACCTATGTTGGTTGTGTGAAAGACACAACTACATGTGCAGGCAATAATGTATAATAGTGGCGCAGCCTTCAGGCCTGTGGCATGGGTGTCCTTCCACCCGAGTAAAGGTATCCAAGAATGAAGAGAAGAAAAAGGTTTTCCTGGATATGTTTCAAGAAAACACTATTAAATAACATTTTTCTAGGCTTTGGAGCCTCTTCATCAGATTTAAAATTGGTGACACCAAAGCAAAACACGTTATATAGATATGTTTACTGAAAATAACTGTAACATTTATTGGATGGCCAGTGGTTTGCGCCCTATATACAGAAAAACCTTTTGCTTCTCTTAATGCTTGAATAACCCCTAGAAACATACTTAACGTCAAGAAAAACAGCAAAAAAGCTTTGCCTGTATTGTATTTAATATTTTCCCAACTGACTCTGTCTGCAGAGTTTTGTAACAAAAAAAAGTGCTAGTACAAATTTCTGGACAATGACTCAATAATAAATTCACATTTCATTTTTTAAATGTCCATCTGTACACACACACATAATATATATATATATATATATATATATATATATATATATATATATATATACTAGCTTTTGCCTGCGGCTTCGCTCGTGTTAAATTTGGGGTAACAAAGATCTACCTTTTTACGATCCTATAGTAATAAGGCCGCTCTGGGTAAAGTCTACGGGCATCCAAACAACCCCAATTCTTTCAACTTTGATCGCCGCGTCTAAAGATTTAATGCCGGACATGTGCCGGAACGGCGATGTCCGGCATTAGCCACGGGTCCTGGCTGCTGATAGCAGCCGGGACAGTGCGGGTATGATGCGAGCTCAACTCCTGAACTCGCTTCATAACCCTCCCATGCCACAGCACCGGGTATACCCGGCGTTCTGTGGCTAGGGGTTAATTCATACAAACTTTGAACCCCCGTTTCACCCCTTCAGTGGTAGAATTTTATAAAACGTTAAAACACGTGTTTCATTATCTCTAATTGTTAGCCTAAAAACAGAGTTTCATGCTTCTAGCTTCAAAAATGACGGCCTTCCATACAAACTTTCAACCCCTTTTTCACCCCCTTGAGGGTTGAATTCTGAAAAATCCTTTCTTATTCCCCGTCTACATCTTAAAAATAACACCTGTGAAAAAATTCAACTTTCTAGGTCCAAGGGTTTAGGCTGGGCGTTGATGAGTCAGTGAGTCAGGTCTTCTCTTTTTATATATATCTATAGAAGATATATGTGATATATATATATATATATATACTAATTCTAAGCAAATTTATTAACTATAACCTTCAACTAATGTATTTTATATTGGTAATGCTTCACAAGGAACTTGAATGTTCACCCTGTGAGACTACATATAAATAATACTACTGGTACTTGTCAGATGGAACAAGAGAGACAAACGATTGCAAAATTAGGTCAGTATCTGTAAAACAAGTTCTAAGCAGTGAAATACGTTATAAAAATAAATCAATATAAAAGGGAAACAATTTATATGTTACCAGAGGTAATTATCTTCTATTTCAAGATAGAAGAAGCTTCTATCTTAGGATGGACAGTGCTGATAAAGGAAGAAGGAAAAGTGTGGTGTCAAACAATGCTTTTATCATTAGAAACAATGTATTCAAAAAGTTTTCAGACCCTTTCACTATTTTTGACATTTTGCTATGTTGCGGCCTTGTGCTAAAATAAAAAATAAAAATAAATTTTCACCATCATTCTGCACTTAATACCCCCTAATGAGAATGGAAAAACTGAACCACTGGTCAGTGTTAATAAAAAGCTCAATGGAGCAAAGTAAACAGATAAACAGACTTGGCTAAAAGTTCAATTTCCCACTGACCCTAATCACACAGCCAACAGGGCCAGCCCAAGATATTGTGCTGCCTGTGTCCAAGAGGGAATTCCGTGCACGCAGAAAGAATGAGCCTGTCTATGGGATGGTGCATTCCAGTGTGGACCTAGTTTGCGGAATCTCCAAGCGGACATTCCAAAGTGTGAGCACGGCCTAAGAGCATCTGCAGAGAGGAATGGCAGAAAACTCCAAAATCCAGGTGTACGAACCTTGTGACATCATCCCCACGCATACTGGAGGCAGTAATCACTGCCAATGGGTGCTTCCACTAAGTAAAGGAATACTTATGTCAATGCAATATTTTAGTTTTTCATAAAAAAAAATAATAAATAACTAAGATTTATAAAATTCTGTTTTCACTTTATTATTATGGGGCATTGAGTGCAGAATGTTAGGGAAACTTGATTTGTTTTTTTACTTTTAGCACAACATAACAAAATATGAAAAAAAATGAAGGGGTCTAAAAACTTTCCAAATGCACTGTACCTATTTCAGTTTTGTAGTGAACTGCTAGAAGACATCAGTAACTGTCAGACAAGTGCCAATACAAGGCCAATGCTTACTGTCACAATGAAATATAATTCACTCCTTTATATCCAGTTATTTTTGAATCGCTGGCCGTGGCGACGTCCCACCTCGGCCAGCGATTTGCTGAGATACGGTATGATACCTTGGGCCCAGGTGCTTTTAAGGTGCCAATGACGCTGCAGCTCAAGAGGACGATCTCAGCAGGAGCAGGACACTGGAGGCACCGTGGGAGCACTGGAGGTAAGTAGATTCATTTTTTTTTATATCCCCACACAATGGCCATTGTTAGATAAAAAAATAAATAAATAAAAACACTCCTTCCAGAGTTCTCCTTTTAGGCCAAAAGAATGCTGCATTATTAAGGAGAGTTAAGAGATTAATTAGCACCATTTTTTTTAATATAATTCAAATTTAATATATTGTATTTACAGAGGTTAACTTTCTATGCATAAAGAGCTTCCTACATAAATATAGTGTGATGTTCTCTGTTTCAGCTGATAAATGCCTCCAGCCTACCAACCTCCTGTACCTGGGCAATAATGCCAGGGCAATTCCTAATGTTTCATGCATTTCTGCCATTACTGTGAGAAGTTACCCCTATATTATTTCCCCTTGAGCTGGTCTCCTTTTAAAATACCCATTTTAGGTCGGTGGGCTGTCTTGGTTTGTCAATGTGTTTTTTCTGTTTTGTATGTAAACCTTAAATCTTAAATAAAACTTTCTGATTTAAAAGAAAAATACCCATCTCATCTATGGAAAGAAAGAGAATATTGTATTCCTTTGACCAGGTTAGCTTTATAGATTCCTCACCCTTCATTGTTTCGTCTAACGTTCTCCCTTCATTTCTGCCACCCTTACACTAGACCTGAGATTGATAAGTTATTGTTTTTATATAAGTAACAGTGTTAGCCAGCGGCAGTTGTATTCAATCACTTATGTGATGACTCCGCCTGATCAATTTCTTCTGGAACAGATCAATTGCATCTGTCAGACAATCGTCACACTCCCATCTGGAATGGTCTTGATCAATCTTTACTCCCTATCATACTATTTATATTTACCCTCTGGTCTCATGCTCGGTAAAGCCAGATATATTTAACCTCTCCATTGTATCTTCACTTTCACACCACCTCTTGGCTTCAAAAAGTCTCCAAAATAAATGACTGCAAGATTTTGAATAGATTATTTTATCTAATCTACACTTCGGCACCATCAATAATTCCTTCTTTAGTTTCTGTAATATGTTTAGTTCATTTGTACAACCTATTGCCCATTTTAAGCTATTTTTGTGAACCCTTTGCCAATTATAGACTATACACTGCAAGTCATATTTGAAGCTTTTTAAAGCTCTTTCTGTGGGATTCCAAGACTTCATTAATAACATAAGATCAGGACAGGTAAAGACAAGTAGTAATTTAAGTAGTAATTGTCAACATGAACTTTCTCTTAGTTGTCGAACCAATAACAGCACATCATACTCCCCTTGATATGCCATGACATAGTGCTGGAAAGTGTGTACTGGACTTAACAGGCTTATACTGTGCAGGGTTAAAGGATATACACAGTAACAGTACAGTAGTAGATGGCATGGGGACAGGGAAGGATTTACCAATACACTAGGTTAGCAAGGTGCCATGTGAACAGAAAGGAAAGAAACAACAACAGCAGGATCACAGCAAGGAAAGGGTTACTTTAATGATTAAGCTGCCCATAGGGAAACCTTTATTTACCATTGAGGAACATTGTGGATCATCTTCAGCACACAGACTGGCTCACCATGCAGGTACACCTCCCAAGCTTACTCATGCTCCTTCTCCTGAATATAGAAAATGTCCAACCCTATCCCAACTTCCTGTAATTTGTCCTAATCTGTTACTAGAGACAGATTTATAACCTTTAAAGAGTCTAATCAAAACATGGATATAACCTCAATGTGCGATCAAAGAGTAAGTATAATACCGAAAATGTAGTCACACATCCAATATATATTAATTTCATTTCTTATAAAGTATAAAAACACATGAATAAAAAACAAAAAATAAGGATAGTAGCGGGCATATAACAGGAATATACATGAAATGGTCTATATAGTATACGTGCTGTAGGTATACATGAAGACAATGTTAGTAGTCTATGCAACAAGAGTCCCAAGTAGTAAGAGGGGGAAAAATACATCCAAGTAGTAGTTACCCCAAAGGTGGAAATAAAGTAAAAGACAAACAGGACTTGTATAATCTGCAAAATAATATGATGAACTCAATACAGACCACTCCACAAGACCCCTGACACATGTTTCTTTAACTGCTTAATCCCTTGACACATGTTTTGCTGCCCACATTATCCCAGGCTGCATCATTTAAAGGGGTACTCCGGCGCTTAGACATCTTATCCCCTATCCAAAGGATAGGGAATAAGATGCCTGATCGCGGGGGTCCCACCGCTGGGGACCCCCGGGATCTTGGCTGCAGCACCCACCTCAACGGCTTCCGGCAATGCTTCCGGCGGAGCCGTGACGTCACACTCTTTTGCTCGCGTGGTCGGGATCCGAAGCCTCCAGCGTTGCCGGAAGCCATTGAGGTGGGTGCTGCAGCCGAGATCCCGGGGGTCCCTAGTGGCGGGACCCCCGCGATCATGCATCTTATCCCCTATCCTTTGGATAGGAGATAAGATGTCTAAGCGCCGGAGTACCCCTTTAAGCGACGATCCGGTGGCTGGAGCCTAGTAAGGGGACATGTATTGCCATTTTAAGTCATCAGACCCTGACATTCATGCAACAAGAGTCTAATGAGGAACAGGAACATACTGGCACTTGTGTTTTTTACATTTAAATGTTATGATCAGCATTGATCATGGCATCTAAAGGGTTTATGACAGGAAGTAGCTGCATCACTGCTGCCCGTCATTAGCAGTGAGTGTCCGGTGAGTGTAGTCGCCACTCACCGCCTATGAAGTGAGGCCTTGCACTCGCTTCAAAGTCACTTAATGCTCAAGGGCATACATGTACGCCCTGTGTCACTAAGACTCAGACGGCAAGGGCCTACAGGTACAACCTATGTTGGCTACCGGTTAGGAGCATCAGTGATAACTTTCATACCACCTAGAACACGAGTCATCAGAAAGGTCCACAGCAGCATCTTCACACTCCAGTAGAAAAGATCTCTTCCTATACCCTATCAGGGCGAGAGTTATCAATCAAGGATAATCGGGCAGGGAGTGTCAATGGGGACTGTCCTGATGACTTGTTCATTACAGGTTCCCTTTAAACTGTAGCCATTATTTTACACTATGAAGGCAGCATATAGCAGTTCCACAGATATAGGAAACTATGCAGGAATATAATCTACAATATCAGCCACTAGTTCCGCCAGCAGTTCATTATCAGTATTATTTTTCTGCTCTTATTCTCTGTATTGTTATTTGAAGTGTTCTAGAACATTTCTATCATTTCTGTCCCTTGCTATAGGTTAACATGGATTAGAATACATACAGAAAACTAGTTATATAACATACTATGTGGGGGCTGCAGCTTTCATTAATAATAGTTTGTCATTGAAGCTTATTTGATTTCCATCAACACATCATGTATTTATAGTATTTTATGGTAGGCAGGTGGCTGCTTTTATGTATTCCTTTCATTCTAGAGCCTAGAGGGCTTCTCTCAGCAACCTGTAATTCTTTATACCTGGGATCCCTGGTACATGATTGGTATCTTGACAGAGTGACCTATTAATAAAACATTTCTTTTGTATATTGACAAATGTATTGTCAGAAGAGATTGCATAGCCATTAAACTCGATTAAGATTTAAAGAGCTGTTAACGCAATGGAAATATGGGACTAAAAACTCTTTATATGCCATGAAGTAACATGTTTGTAAAGGAGTTTTCCACAGGTGACATCTATCCACTAAACTACAGGGTAGGTGATGTGTGATCACTGGGTGCCCTGCTGCTTGGCCCTCCAATCACTATAACAAGGCCACAAGCCCCATCTTTGCCAGATGAGAGAGAGAGAGAGAGAGAGAGAGAGAGAGAGAGAGAGAGAGAGAGAGAGAGAGAGAGAATCAATTGCTGTAAGTGCTGCAACACTTAAAGGGGTACTCCACTGGAAATTTTTTTTTTTTTTTGTAAATCAACTGGTGCCAGATGTGTAAATTACTTATATATAAAAAAAATCTTAATCCTTCCAGTAATGATCAGCTGCTATGATCCACAGGAAGTTCTTTTATTTTTTAATTTCCTTTCTGCCTGACCACAGTGCTCTCTTCTGACACCTCTGTCCATTTTAGGAACTGTCCAGAGTAGGAACAAATCCCTATAGAAAACCTCTCCTGCTCTGGACACTTCCTGACATGGACAAAGGAGTCAGCAGAGAGCACTGTGGTCAGGCAGAAAATAAATTAAAAAAGAAAAGAACTTCCTGTGGATCATAACAGCAGCTAATATGTACTGGAAGGATAGAAGTAATTTACAAATCTGTTTCACTTTCTGGCACCAGTTGATTTAAAACATTTTTGTTCCAGTGGAGTACCCCCTTCAAAGATATTTACTGTGGGTTCTGCATATACTGTTTATTATTCATTATATAGTGACATTATTTATGCACTGTATGGTGCAGTGTTTGGCAGTTTTTTCATGTTGGCAGTGTTTGGCAGGTTTATGTGCACACTCTTTAGTAGGACTATTTCTACTGTATCATATATTTATTTTATTGTGGTACTGTTACAGTATTGTAATTTGGTTATTAACTCTGTCACTGTTTTACAGAAACAGTATTACAGTACTATATAAATGTATGTGTGGAGGGTAGTTACAGAGGTGTATCAGTATTATTTGGGTATTTCTAAGGTAGTCGTATGTTGGTACTGTTATATAGACTACATGTACAGTCAGTTTAAATAATTATAGGCAATAAAAACTTTTCAAAAGAACTAGATATGAACAATTTGTGTTATGCCTCATGATTAAGCAAACTTTTTGGTACAATGTAACATTTTTTGTGATTTTTTTTTTTTACAATTTTTGTTATCAATATTGTAAAATAATCCTGAAAGTTTGCAGTTTACATTCTGACCACCAGGCCAAATATTAAACAAACACCTCCTCTTCTGTACAGTATCCTCCCTATCATTACAGACACCAGTATATAGATAACACAAGATCAACCACCATTCACAATATCTAAAACTCAGAACATAACCACCCCTTCCCTGTCGAATGACCTCTGCAAAGCTCACACAGCATGTGTAGTAAACGCCATTATTCATGTCAATAGGGTCTGGACAAAACTTCTGTTTCTATGCCCAGGGGCTGTAAAAGTGGTTCTCTAAATGTTGCTGAAAACATCTCAAACAAGATAGCAGCCCCCCATAATAATGCACTGAAAAATACATTTAAAAAAGTTAGAAACAGGTTAAAGCCCCTAGCACTGCCCTCTAAACAGATGATTTTGCTATGGGAAACCAGGACCAGTATGACAGTATAAGTCTGTAAGGAAAATGTATGGTGGTCCTTCAGATAAATGGTCCCCCATGTAATGCATAGAGAGTTTATTTCTGATAGAGCAGGGGATTCCACCTCTATGTTCTCGCTATTAGGACAACTCTTAAAAAACCTGTGGCATGTCTACAATATGCTGCCGGTCTTTTTCAAAGATCCACTTGGTATGTATACATTCTATACACTTACCATATGTGAAACAGATCTTAGCAAAAGAAATCCTGTACGTAAACATCAAAGTTATATAGTTTCATTTTTGCTAAGTGTGAATGTGACCCATAAGTGTGAAATTGCTGGAGGTGTCAATTCACTATTTGGCTCAGGCAACATGAAGGCTAGGTGCCACTCTAGGTACCTGCTCTTCTCTCTTGAAATGCTTACGTGATATGAAAGTAGTTAAAGGGAATCTGCCATCACTTACATACTACCTGAACCATAAGTCTTCTGAGGGTCCTCAGTGGTTTTTGCCTCCCCCACCAAGCTTGATTGATAAAGCTCTCCCTATAGCCAATTAATCCTGGTGGGGGGTAGGAGAAGCCACTGGGAATTACTCGATTACTAAGGCATGAATGTGATGACAGGTTCCCTTTAACACTTAATGGTAATAGTCATGGTAATTTCATTTAATGCTATTTCATCAAATATACAACCTTAGCAATAGAAACACTCTGTATAATGTAGGTGGCACATTGTTAGATATGACTGGGGTCGTTTCTGCATTGTGTTCATTGGTTTCTGCAGGCCCCATTCAGATATTTTGGGGGTCATCTATCATTGGCATTACACCACCTTAATGCTCTAAATGTCCCTGCAAATTTTGTGGAGTTGCATTTATTATACAATATTTTTGCGCAATTTTTGGTAGAACATCTTTCAACGTCTACTAAGTTGTCTACTGTTTTGTGCACCATACACCACTTTTTGCAGTAGAGCTATATTTATTATTTGCGCAAAATACATTTATTTTATTTTATTTTGAATTTTTTTTGCTTAAATCTGTTTTTTTATTGTGCAAGTCTATCACATAACAGAACGCGTACAAATGTGCCAGATGCCAGAGCACAAAGCTTAAACCAGTATCTGCAGCTCACTGGTTTCTATAGCTGCAGAATGGATCAAGTCTGTACATCATTTTGGTAAATTTTGAGAAACTGTGAACAAAATACACCAAGCAAACAGGGGTCAAATCTATACTACCTCACACCAACATTGATAAATGTCTCCCATTAAACAGTTGCCGAAATTTTGGCAATAAACCTGCCGCATGTGAATATACCGTATTTTTCGCCGTATAAGACGCACTTTTTCTTCCCCAAAACTGGGGGGAAAAAGTCGGTGCCCTGTATTAACCCTTCAGGCGCAGCGATCAAAGCTGACTGCCGCGTCTGTAGGAAAAGTGACACTAACCCGGCTGTTCAGTCGGGCTGTTCGGGACCGCCGCGATTTCACCGCGGCGGTCCCGAACAGCCTGACTGAATAGCCGGGTTAGTGCTTACAGGACACCGGGAGGGACCTTACCTGTCTCCTCGGTGTCTTCTCCGTTCAGGGATCCCCTGTATGGCCGGCGCTCTCCTTCCTCGTCATCACGTCGTCGCGTACATGCGTCGACGTGCGTAACGACGTGATGGCGGCAACGGAGAGCGAGGATACCCGGCCGGCAGCAGAGACGTTCAGCAGCAGGCCGGCAGCAGAGCAACGGGGACACGGCGACAGCGATGGAGTGACATCCAGGGCAGCGGCGACTGGTCTGGAGCGGCGGGGACACGTGAGTATTACCTCCTATGCAGTGGTCTTCAATCTGTCCGGGCATGCTGGGAGTTGTAGTTTTGAAACATCTGGAGGTCCGCAGGTTGAAGATCACTATTGGGTTCAAAATCTTTATTTTTTTAGATTTTGCACCTATAAATTGGATGCGTCTTATACGCCGGTGCGCCCTATAGGGCGAAAAATACGGTAACCTCTATGGAGGACATTTATCAATGGCTTTACACCACCTCAATGTTCTAAATGACCCTGCATATTTTGCGCAATTGTTTTGCACAATTTTCAGTAGAACATCTTTCAAAGTTGTCTACTGTTTGGTGCTCCGTACCCCACTTTATGCAGTGGAGCTGTATTTATTATCTGCACAAACTAAATTTAGAAGTGTTTTTTTTTATTTTTCATTTTTTTTTGCGCAAAGCCTCCCATTTTTGCACAAATCTACACCCTCTAATAGGACACGTACAAAAGTGTCTATGTTAGAGCACGAAGCATAAACCAATCTCTGCAGCCCACTGATCTCTATAGTTGAGGACAATTTATCAAGTCCTGTGCACCTTTTTAGTAAATTTTGAGCAACCGTGTAACCAATACACCAAGCAAACAGGGGTAAAATCTATTCTACCTTACACCATCATTGATAAATGTTCCCCTATATCTTCACATCTGCATAAAAGCAGCAAACCCCATTACAAATTAAAGTGGATGCCACTAAAGAGTGAAGTGGAGGTCACAGTAACCATTGACACCAGAAACCTTTCTATGTCATGTGCTTGGGGACTTTAGCAATTCTCCTTCCCTGCAGTGGACCTCAGACTAAACCTTTAACCTTTAGAAATTGCAAAGATATTGACCTACCTAAAATGACCTGCAGCATATATCTGACACAAGCCGCCTGAAAAAAAAATGACATCTGCCAATAAACTGGTATAATAAAATATATCCCACATACCAAACCGATTTCTATCCCCTCCGCACATCCAGAATATCTTTTTACAATCGCAAACATAATTCATTCTCAGTCAAAACAGCAGTAAACATAGGTTAGGCTGGGTTCACACTACGTTTGTAATTACGGTTCCCGTATACGGCTGGGAGGAGGGGTGGGCGGGGCTTAATCATGGTCGACCACGTTTTTGAGTGCGGTCGGGAAACTGCGTACGGCCGAAAAAGCAGCCGACCGGAGGCTGCGGTTCACTCCGGTCGGCTCATAGACATACATTAACTACGGTTCCTGAATACAGCTGAGTGCGGGCGCCACGATTAAGCCCCGCCCCCCCTCCTCCCAGCCGTATACAGGAACCGTAATGACAAACCGTAGTGAGAACCCAGCCTTATTGACCTCTGCTAAGGCAAACTCTACATTCAGATGGATCCAAACCTAAATAGGTACATCTGATTCTAATAGTACACAAATCTTAGGCTATGTTCACACAAACGAATTGCAAAGAAAAATCCTGTTCTGAAATTCAGAAACATTTAAAGGGGTACTCCGGCCAAATACATCTTAGCTCCATCTTATCACGTCATGCCCCCTCCTGATGTCACACCACGAGGGGGCGGCCTCCCTTTGACATGAATGGAGGGGGCGTGGTGTGATGTCACATCTACAGTCCCAGAAACAAAGAGGTTTCTGAGATTGGAGACACATCCCCGCATAGAATACGGGTGCTGCAGGGAGATCGCAGGGGTCCCAGTGGTGGCCCCCCGCGATTAGGGGGATAAGATGGATAGGGGATAAGATGTATTTGTCTGGAATACCCCTTTAACCCCTTAAGGACTCAGGGTTTTTCTGTTTTTGCACTTTCGTTTTTTCCTCCTTACCTTTAAAAAATCCTAATTCTTTCAATTTTGCACTTAAAAATCCATTTGATGGCTTATTTTTTTGCCCAACCAATTCTACTTTGTAATGACATCAGTCATTTTACCCAAAAATCTATAGCGAAACGAAAAAAAAATCATTGTGCGACAAAATTGAAGAAAAAACACCATTTTGTAAATTTTGGGGGCTTCCGTTTCTATGTAGTACATTTTCCGGTAAAAATGACACCTTATCTTTATTCTGTAGGTCCACACAATTAAAATGATACCCTACTTATATAGATTTGATTTTATCATACTTCTTGAAAAAATCATAACTACATGCATGAAAATTGTCATCTTCTGACCCCTATAACTTTTTCACTTTTCCACATATGGGGCTAATTTTTTGAGCCGTGATCTGAAGTTTTTAGTGGCATAATTTTTTAATTGATTGCAATTTTTGATTGCTTTTTATTTATTTTTCATGATATAAAAAGTGAACCAAAATACGCTATTTTGGACTTTGGATTTTTTTTGCTCCACGACATTGACCATGCGGTTTAATTAATGATATATTTTTATAATTCAGACATTTCCGCATGCGGCAATACCACATGTTTATTTTTATTTACACCGTTTTTTTTAAATGGGAAAAGGGGGGTGATTCAAACTTTTATTAGGGAAGGGGTTAGATGATCTTTATTAACTTTTTTTAAACTTTGTTTTTGCAGTGTTATAGCTCCCATAGGGAGCTATAACACTGAACACACTGATCTTTTACATTGATCATTGTTATCCCATAGGAAACCATTGATCGATGATTCTGCCGCTTGACTGCTCATGCCTGGATCTCAGGCACTGAGCAGTCATTCGGTGATCAGCAACGCAGGAGGCAGGTAGGGGGACCCTCCTTGTGTCTGTTCGCTATTCAGGATGCCGTGATTTCGCCGCGGCGGTCCCGATCAGCCCACTGAGCTAGCCGGCAGTACTTTACTTTCACTTTTAGATGCAGCAATCAACTTTGAACGCCGCGTCTAAAACGTTAATAGATCAGTGCCGCGCGCTATTAGCCACGGGTCCCGGCAGTTGTTAGAGGCCGGACCCGAACTGCTATGACAAAAGCTTTTACAAAAGGCTTTTCTGAGTAGATTTTGTAGGTTTTTTGCGTTGCATGTGTCGAGCACGATAATTGCCAACATAAAAATCCAAGAACACCTACTTTACCAAAAACTCTCTACTTTACACAGAAAACCAGAAAAGAGGCATGTCCAAAAAAATACTACATTTTCTGGAAAAAAAATTTTTAACTAATGTTTACACATAAAATGTGGTGGATTTGAGCTCTGGAATACTTGACAGCTCAGAGCAAGTGTAAAACAAGCAAAATGTCAGATAAATTGCCAAATACACAATACAATAGTAAATTAGTAAATACCATGAAAAAAATAAACCCACAAAGAAAACTATTTTTCACTCTTAGCAAATGAGAGCCATTATGTTCAATGGGGATCCCACTGTTCCATTCACATGGCAGAATGTCCATTATGGATATTCTGCATTCTGCTAAAATTTAAGACCTGTCTTTACACTTTGTGGAATTCTGGACGGAATCCCATTGAACTCAATGGCGCTTTGAATTTTGTCAAAATTCTGTGTTCTTCAGCTAAAATTTTGCTCAAAAAATCCACAGGAAGCTTTCCGGAATAAAATTTGAGCGGAATAGCGGAATATTTGGATGTCTTTTCTTTTTTTTTTGCTTTCACTTGTCACACTCGTTTTTTGTTTTTTTGGTGCGCCAAACCAAATAGATCAGAACTGAAAATCTTCTACTTCATTTTTTAGTATGGACAGGGCAGGGGTAACAAATTCACCCACTGCAACTTTCCAAAAAAGCAAAAGGCTTTCCAAAGTTACAAACCTAAGTAAGTCCTGACCACCATTAGAAAACAGCTGTGACTGGAAGAGATTTTATTATTTTACTTGCGCAAAAGTTATCAAAGGCGGCCGAGCACCAAATGGATAACTGAACGCAAAGATGCCAAAACACTGCAAAAAAAAAAAAATATATATATATATATATATATCACTGTTTGACAATTGCGTTGCCACATATAAATAGTGAATTGTCTGTATTAAATCCCATGACTGACAACGCTACTTTCGGATGTCGCTAGGGTTAATGGGAAACGTAGCACCGCTGCACTGTGCTCTTTACATTTTTCACAATACCAAAACATGGTAAATTGGGATCAGATTTTCCATTCCAACCCCCCACCACCAACCCCTAGTGTACGGCAGGCTCTAATGGGCTGTCACAAGACATCAGTTTCCGTCACCAACACATGTGCAATGTATACAGAATTAGCTGTTCCCGTACACTTGATGCTCATTGTAATGCATTAAGTGGCAGATTGGAAAGGATAAACATAAATCCATCTATAGAACAATGAGGTTAAACAGAAGAGTAAAATAGCATATTGATCCATGAGGGTTTGCACCTTGTTATATTAGAAGGATTTCATTTTTATTAACCAAAAAAAACTGCAATTTTTCTTTTCTAGTTGATTTTGTGGCACAAAATCTATTTTCACTTCTTAAAGGGGCGTATTTACATAACCTTTCTTTTACATGGTTTTTATATTTCTATATCTGTAAGGCAATGTTTTTCAAACAGTCTCTAGCTGTTGCAAATGTTTAAAGGGGTACTTTATCCCTAGACATCTTATCCCCTATCCAAAAGATAGGGGATAAGATGTCTGATCATGGGGGTCCCGCCACTGGGGTCCCCCGCGATCTCGGCTGCGGCACCCCAGACATCTGGTGCACGAAGCAAACTTTGCTCCGTGCTGGATGACTGGCGATGCAGGGCGGAGGCTTGTGGTGTCACGGTCACGTCAGGCTCATGATGTCATGGCCACGCCCCCCTCAATGCAAGTCTATGGGAAGGGGCATGACGGCTGTCACGCCCCCTCCCATAGACTTGTATTGCGGGGCGTGGCCATTACATCAAGAGCAGGGCGTGGCCGTGATGTCACAAGCCTCCGGCGCTGCACCCGACGCTCTAAACAAACGCCAGGTGCAGCAGGGAGATCGCGGGGGGTCCCTCCTTTGGATAGGGGATAATTTGTCTAGGGGCAGAGTACCCCTTTAACTACTCGGTACATAAGTCCGCAAGGGATGGACCTTGGTTGTTATTCACACATAATATATCATATAAATGATAAGATATTGGTAATAAAACTCACTTTAGACTCTCTATGCGCTCACTTTTGAAATAGTACTGCATGATTCACTTATATGATATGTCATAGAAAATGTTATAACAAGTGATATGTACTCTAGGATGGCACTGTCCTCACGGCTTATTTTTATATACCGTATTTATCGGCCTATAACACGCATCCTCGTTTTACCAAGGATATTTGGGTAAAAAAAGTTTTTTACCCAAATATCCTTGGTAAAATGAGGGTGCATGTGTGTGCATGCGTATACCCCCATACACCCCCAGGAAAGGTAGGGGGAGAGAGGCCGTCACTGCCCGCTTCTCTCCCTCTGCCTTTCCTGTGGTCTAGAGCCCTGCTGCCGCCGCTTCTCTCCCACTGCGCCGCTGCCCGTTCTCTCCCCTTGACTATCGTGCCAATGGCTGCACGGCGCGGCACAATGACGAGTGACGTCATTGCGTCTTGCAGCGCATAGCAACGACGCAGGGGACGCACACCGGAGGCCTGAAGCAGCGCGGACCCGACCCCGGCAACAGGTAATTATACAACCGGGGATGGGGGAGGCAACGGAGCAGCGGCGCCGGCAAGGCGAGCTCAGGGAGGACAGAAACCTCCCGTGGAGCAGAAGGGCTGCCTGTCCGGGGGTCTAGAGCCCTGCTGCTGCTGGGGTCTAGAGCCCTTCACTCCCCCTGTCTGTCGGCACCGCTTCTCTCCCCCTGGCTATCGGCGCCGGCAATGGGGTGCCAGCACCGATTGTCAGGGGGAGAGAACGGGCAGCGGCAGCGGCACCGATAGCCAGGGGGAGAAAAGGGCTCTAGACCCCAGCAGCAGCAGGGCTCTAGACCCCCGGACAGGCAGGGGCAGAGAAGCCGGCAGCGGTGGCGGTCTCTGCACCTGCAAAGCCGCTGCAGTTCATTAATTTAAAGCGCCCGCTTTTAATCATTGAACTGCAGCGGCTTATCGGCGTATAACACGCAGGTAGACTTTAGGCTAAAAAATTTTGCCTAAAAAGTGAGTGTTATATGCCGATAAATACGGTAGCTTGCTTTTATTCCTTTTATTGTTCTAAGCAGTGTTAGGCGAGCTGTCCACGATGAGGTAACACCAGAAGAAAGAGAATGAAAATCACCTTTCCTAAAGTCACTTATTATTTTTCTTCCCAGTCTTTTCTTATCAAACAACTTTGAAGAACTGATCTTTTTTGGGAGAAAGCAAAGTAAAGCTCTCGTTCAGAATGACAGCTTGACAGGGGTGTACTGAAGACTATACATCCTCGTCACAACTGGGTGCTTATTATCTTGTCACATTTGGGAAGCTTCATTACTTCTGCGCAAGGAAAGAAAAGAAAATAAATGGAGTAAATTAACCTCTTAACCAACTGAATGCAAGATATTCTAAAAAAAAATAAATAAATAGTCCCAGTTCCCAAAATTAAATCTCTTCCTGTCCTCTGTATTCAGGGTCTTGTGCACTAGGCCACAATACATGTCCATATTGTATGGACAGTCTGCTAAGGGCTTATACATTACCTCTGTCTAGTTCAGAAAAAGGCTTTCTTCATGGTTTTCGGAAGAATCTGCAGGTAAAACATTTTGGTATGTGTAATAATAGGCATCTAGACTTAGAAACATCTAATGAAAAACACAAAGTAAAAAAGTAAAAATAGAAAAGGGGAAAACCTCATGGGGGGGTTTCAGCAGGAATCACACTTACCATTTAGTTGTGCAAAGGCTAAGCACAGCACTAGTGAAAACCCTTTGAGGAGCAGTAGTCCCTCGGTGTTAGCTGCAGCTTCCACAATGAGGCCACAAGTGGCTGCACAAGGTACTACAACACTACACTGGAAAAGCCACGACTGCAGAAATGCTGTACAAACTTCCAAGGTTCAGTCAAAGGCTTACTTTATTCCAAACATTGACAGCACCTTTCCAGGAAGAATGGAGCTGATGAAGAGGAGAATTCTTTCTCAAAACACGTTGGGGGAGATTTATCAAAACCTGTCCAGAGGAAAATTTGCTGAGTTGCCCATAGCAACCAATAAAATGACTTCTTTCATTTTTCAGAGGTCTTTTCAAAAATGAAAGAAGGTTGGTTGCTATGGGTAATTCAACAACTTTTCCTCTGGATAGGTTTTGATAAATTTCCCTTGTTGTCTTTGCTTGGAATAAAGAAAACCTATGACTGTACCTTGAAAGTTTGGGCAGTGCTTCAGGAGCTGTGGCTTTTCTAGTGTTGTGGTTAAAGTATCTAATGGAAAAGACCCACACCCACAGAGGTACCATACAGAATCCATGCACAGAGCCCATGCACAGTTCTTAAAATACAATATTTTACCCTAACTTTTAACGCATCTGGAAGACATTATTTTGTCTGGACAGTTTTCATTTTCTCTATTTAACATTAAAAAAAAAACTTGTGCACACTTCTCATTTCACCCCTTCTTTTGTGCTCCTGTGTCCCCAACCAAAAGTTCTGCAATGACGTCCCATACATTAAGCATGTGATGCTGCAGTCAATCACTGGCCTCAGTTGTTTCTTCCTTTATAAATTGTGTGTGACCACGGAGGCCAGATATCACCCCAGTGTCTGTCTGTAGGAAATTTTTTACATTAGATTTTGCAATGTAGACCTAGAAGAAAGTTTGATCTTTTTCTCTTCAGTGTATGCTAGTAACAATGGATATCCTCAGATTGTTTAATTTGTTCTATTCAGCCATTGGTTCCATTAAAGTGTACCATTGATGATGGTCTCGATCAAGAATATCTGTTTAAAATTCATGGCAATTTTGGAGCTAGGAAACTAGAGACGTAAATTCTTGGGAGTTCCTTAGTCCTGCACGGGACTTTGGGTAAAGCTGTCCCCCAGTTGCTTTAGTCTTGGGGCAGATCTCTGAAGTTGCTGGGAATTTTAAGTACATATTCTGTCATCGGGACCATCATCAGAGACACGAGTTTACCTTAGGGAGGTTTATAAAGAGCACTTTTATGAAGATTTTGATTAATTTATTAAGCCAAGGCCAGACCATGTTAGTCCAATGAAAAATACATTAGAAATGTAATGAAAAAAGTTCATTCAGCTCACCCTCTATTGCTGACAGAGACACAAAGGTAGGTGCAACCCAGCACCACTTAAAGCCATAATGAAGGGTGCTATGTGCGCTTGAAACATTTTACTGTCTTTCCTGCTATCCTGATGTTTGTATCCTGCACTATTTAGAGAAAATTGATCTGTGCTGAACTTTACGTTTTTTATTTGAATTATGAGAGATGTTTAATGGGAATCTGTCAGCAGTTAAGTCATACCGATGTTGCCAATTAGAGATGAGCGAATAAAAAAAAACGTCTATTTCCGGCCTACAGAGAGACTCAATAGAGGTGTAGAGAAACAAAAAAAGGGGGTAGATCAGCTCACCAAATCCATATGTGTCAAGCATCAGGCAATAGTCCCGGAGCACGGACGCAGGGAGCCGCCACTCCCCGTGAGACTGAGAGAAGGAAAATGGAAGGGGTCCAGCTCCTGGGTAGGTAATCCAATAAAACTTAACCTTTAATGGCAACAAATAAAAACATGGAGAGTCGCCACAGAGGTGACGAGTGACATGTCACTTAAAAACAAGGGGGGGGGTGAAACGCCGACGCGTTTCGAGCAGTTGCTCTTAGTCATGGCGTTGGTACCTAGTCACACGGGGGTTTAAATACCCTCTGGCATATGGTCGGGTCCCACCGTGGAAAAAACTCCCCGCCTCCGTCCAGCAGGATGTGACGTGGCATAGGGAAGGTAGTCAAGGTAGTCAAGAAAAAAGAAAAAAGGTGCGGCCAGGTAAGAACTGACTAGGTGAAAAAAGATGGCCGATTAACCCATGCACAGCCGGCCATCTTTTTTCACCTAGTCAGTTCTTACCTGGCCGCACCTTTTTTCTTTTTTCTTGACTACCTTCCCTATGCCACGTCACATCCTGCTGGACGGAGGCGGGGAGTTTTTTCCACGGTGGGACCCGACCATATGCCAGAGGGTATTTAAACCCCCGTGTGACTAGGTACCAACGCCATGACTAAGAGCAACTGCTCGAAACGCGTCGGCGTTTCACCCCCCCCTTGTTTTTAAGTGACATGTCACTCGTCACCTCTGTGGCGACTCTCCATGTTTTTATTTGTTGCCATTAAAGGTTAAGTTTTATTGGATTACCTACCCAGGAGCTGGACCCCTTCCATTTTCCTTCTCTCAGTCTCACGGGGAGTGGCGGCTCCCTGCGTCCGTGCTCCGGGACTATTGCCTGATGCTTGACACATATGGATTTGGTGAGCTGATCTACCCCCTTTTTTTGTTTCTCTACTACATTGCCGTCTATTAGATCGTGCTTCCAATGATTTTTTTGAACATTCAAGACTATCGTATTGTATTATGTTGAGCATCTGAATGAATTAATACTTCCACCATTCTATTTTTTCTGGAACTTTTTACCTATTCTTATTTACTACATCTTCATTATGGATGACATGATTGGTACCGCTGGTCTTACCAACTCCCAAACGGTAGCTCTGTCTAATGACCCAAACAGACGCACACGTGTAACCAACATTTTTTCTGGCAATCAAGAACAGGATGTAACATCTGATCTTAAATCCCTTATGAAGGAATTACAACAATATAAAACACAACAATTGCGGGTGTGGTGGGACGCCACCACACTCACGCAGTATTGCAATAAAAACATGATTCCAAGGGGTCTAAGAATCCGCAAACGCTCTACTACAGTATTTAGTGAGGCATTCACTACCAAGTGGAACAAGATACTTGATAAATGTTCCTTTGATCTCATGCAACTGATCATAGAGTGTGAACAGCAACGCATGACTGAACTGGAGGACAATATAAATCAAACCACTATTCTCTTGGAAAAATATACTGGATCTCAGGAGCTTGTCACATTACAGGACAAAATGAATGAACATTTATCAAAATTGGAGGATGCTATTGCAGATGTTAAAAAAATCAAATTTACCAGGGACACAAATGACTATCAAAATGACATAGTTTATACATGGCAACGTAAAGAGTATAAACCCAGATCAATACTGAAACACCATAATCAATCGGACACTCATGCCGCAAAAAATGTGAGTTTCACGTCATCAGATAATGATACCACAGATTACTGTACAGAGGGATCAGATGACGATCGGAGTCAAACTAGACATCAGCAAAAAGACAATGGCCGATATCAAAATCATGCTGGTCAAAATCAACACAATTCATCTTATAACACGGCTTCAAAAAACGACGTAGGTCCGGATACCAGAAAGAGGAGAAAATACAAACCAAAAAGACACGACCAAGGAAACACAGAGCGGGACGCAAACACCGACGGCATGCGGACCAGAAACAGGAGACAGTAATGGGGCATACACCTGAGAATCTATCTCATGAATACACTGTTATTAATTTGTCTGCATGCACCATTACCCAACAACAGACGAAGGTCTTGGAAAAAGGCCTAGGATTTGTGCCACTATATTCCTTTGATCTATACCAGACCATCAGGGATGTCAATAAATTCATTCGAGCCCTTACTGTAAAGAAACATTTCTGTGATACAGATATGGTGGAAATACAACCAAATGGATCAAAACCTTCTATATTGAACCAAATAGGAAAAGCCAATTTACCGCTCCATGCGAGCTTTTCAGATCAGATCACATGTTTAAACCTCATGGATTTGCAAGTTCCATTTAATAGTACAAACAATGATATTACTTCCACGAAGGACATTTTTTCCACAACAAACCCCAGCTTCTACCCTATCAACTCTAGAGTCGAGGCCATGGATATATATCAACGCAGAGTGGAAATGGACTTGCGTAATCTAGAGAGACAAACATCAACATCACCTACTAATTTCAATAAAAAGGAAAACAAAGCCTTACAGGATCTAAAGAATAATCCACACATATACATCAGACAAGCAGATAAGGGGGGATCTGTGGTTATTCTGGACAAAAGCCTGTATGAAAGAGAGATCATGAATATGTTAGGTGATGTAACAACATATAAGAGAATTCCATCTGATCCCACGAATGTGGTGAGAGCAAAACTGGATCGTATATTGGAGGATGGGGTTATGCTTGATATAATCACTCTAAAACAAAAAGAATTCCTTAATCCCAAATATCCAAAAATACCGGTTTTTCATGCTCTTCCGAAGACCCACAAAAATGTCTTCCCACCCCCTTTCCGCCCTATAGTTGCGGGTATTGATTCGCTCCTTGAGCGTTTGGGCAATTGGCTTGATCATATGTTACAGCCCCTGGTCCAGAGAACGATGGGCTATATTAGGGATACTAAGTCTCTCCTAAACGCCATGTCTCAAATTGAGTGGAAAAGTGGGTTTGAGTGGGTCTCATGTGATGTGGTATCACTATATAGCTGCATACCACATGACAAGGCTGAAATAGCGTTAACATATCATCTTAACAAATACACTGAGTACAGTCCCTGTTTAAGACAGTATATAGTTGAAGTTCTGGCTTTTCTGTTACAACACAATTATTTTACCTTCAATGGTCTGTTTTTTCTTCAGGTTACTGGTTGTCCTATGGGGGCAAAATTCTCCCCCTCCCTCGCTAATCTTTATATGACGTTTTGGGAGGAGCATCGTCTGTATGCCACCTGTAATCCGTACCAGAGCAACATCTACTGGTACGGCAGATATATAGACGATCTCCTCCTAATATGCCAAGGTTTGGGGGAACATGAAAGTGATGGTTTTTTGTCTGGCCTCAATGATAATGATTTGAATTTACGCTTCACTATGGTCAGGGAAAAAGAAGCGATTAATTTCCTTGATGTCACTCTGGTGGGGAATAAACGTACTCTAAAAATTGATACTAGTATGTTCCGCAAAACCACAGCGGGCAACAGCATCTTGCATGCCCAAAGTGGACATCCTGCACATACCACTAAGAATCTCCCTATAGGAGAATACATAAGGGCAAAAAGGGCATCCTCGAATGACACATCCTATCAGTTAGCAAGTGCTGGCATCACAGGACGCCTGAAACAGAGGGGATACAGTGGTGCCACACTCGCCAGGGCAAAAGCCATTGCCGATTCCAAATCCAGAGATGAATACTTGCTTCCGTCACATGAAGAAAATAAGGATGGGTGCTTTATTCCTACTTTCACCACTCCTTATAGTCAAAACTTTGATCAAATCAAAAATATTATCACTAAGCATATCCCGGTACTGCTACAAAATGACGACATGGCGAAACTGTTATCTGGAGGGGTTAGATGTGTAGCCAAAAGATCTAGATCTCTGGGGTCTATTTTGTCACCCAGTGATCTACCGGGCGACAAACCCGCCAATACATGGCTCCACTCCAATGGGAGCCATAAATGTGGGAGGTCACGGTGTAATATATGCTCTTTAATGCCCTCCACCCATCAGGTTGTGTCAGTAGTAACAGGCATCAGCTATACTATAAAAAAATTTATTAACTGCGATAGCGAATATGTTGTATACTGTGCAACATGTGTTGCATGCAGTATGCAATACATTGGGTGCACAGGACGAAAACTAAAAAGAAGGATATATGAACATCTTGCTATTCGTCCGAATTTTTCCTCCAGATCTATGTCTGGTTTGACCAGACATTTAGTGGAGCACCATGAAGGGAAAAGTAACACTGTTTCCATCCAAGGAATTGAAAAGGTACCCCGTCCTAAACGGGGGGATGATTGGTTACATGCCCTTCATACACGAGAGGCTTTTTGGATTCTAAGGATGGAAACACGTGCTCCTAAGGGTCTCAATTATAGAAATGATCTCATGTATTTTTATTAAATCAGTACACACAAAAAAGTTTATACATTTTTCTTTTTCTTTTTCTTTCGGCCTTATTTGGTCTTTTTTATACACCACCTTATTGTGGCCATGGTAAAACTCACTTATCTTTGGAGTTTTATTTCTAGTTGTGATTCCTGTCCTTTGTCACTATATATACCTATCCGCAGGTCCCCATGTGTCCGTATATTAAAACATATTTATGAATTCTCATGTCTCCCAGACAGTTATTTTATATGTTTCTATATGTATCCTTTATATATCGCATTCAAGCACCTAATTTGCTTAACTGCTAAACATGCCTATCATCATGTTTCATTTAGTCACGGGCTAAACTTTCATTTGTACGAATATATTTACTTGCTAGTCTGGACTTTTAGGTGGTAATTCACAACATGCGCTTTTTTCTATGTGACAGGCTAATTCACAACATGCGCCTTTTGTCATATGATAGGCCAATTACCCGACAGGTTAATATTCCACTAGCGGCCGCTGCGCTATTACACTGCATTGTCCGCATGTACCGCATGCCTTTACACCTAATATGTATTGACATACGGCCTGTGCATGGGTTAATCGGCCATCTTTTTTCACCTAGTCAGTTCTTACCTGGCCGCACCTTTTTTCTTTTTTCTTGACTACCTTCCCTATGCCACGTCACATCCTGCTGGACGGAGGCGGGGAGTTTTTTCCACGGTGGGACCCGACCATATGCCAGAGGGTATTTAAACCCCCGTGTGACTAGGTACCAACGCCATGACTAAGAGCAACTGCTCGAAACGCGTCGGCGTTTCACCCCCCCCTTGTTTTTAAGTGACATGTCACTCGTCACCTCTGTGGCGACTCTCCATGTTTTTATTTGTTGCCATTAAAGGTTAAGTTTTATTGGATTACCTACCCAGGAGCTGGACCCCTTCCATTTTCCTTCTCTCAATAGAGGTGTACAACACTTTGCCTTGCCGTAACACGTATAGGGAGTGTGCTGGGGCAGTGAAATAATACTGTTATTCAGTATGACATGCAGATTAAAGGCGTCGCTTTTAGAATCACTGCCGCAGGGCAGCACAATGATAGAGACTGGAGGTGGCAGCAGCCTATGTAGGCCGCAGAGTGGCACAATGACGGAGCCTGGAGGTGGTGGCAGCCTACATAGGCTGCAGAGCGGCACTATGAAAGAGCCTGGAGGTGGCATCAGCATGAGGAGACAATATGGTGGCAGAATGACACAGCCTGGAGGTGGCGGCAGCATGAGGAGACCATATGGTGGCAGAATGAAACAGTATGGAGGTGGCGGCAGCCTATGTAGGCCGCAAAGTGGCTCAATGACACAGCCTGGAGGTGGTGGCAGCATGAGGAGACCATATGGCAGCAGAATGACACAGCCTGGAGGTGGCAGCAGCCTTTGTAGACCACAGTGACAGAGCCTGGAGTTGGCAGCAGCAGTATCAGGAGTCCTGAAAGGGACCCGGTGACAGAGTGGGGCGGGCGATGAGTGGCAATACCAGTACCCGCTGACGAAGGTTGGTGAAAGAAGGAGCACTTGGCATCAGATGTGTGTCATCAGGTGGGTGGCAGGATCAGAATAGTAGCTTTGTCAAAGTGTTGGTGTGCACAAGTAAGTGTTGAGGATATGCATTACGTAAAACATAAGTTTTAATAATATTCTTAGGCTAAAATATATGTACCGTATATACTCGAGTATAAGCCGAGTTTTTCAGCACGATTTTTCGTGCTGAAAACACCCCCCTCGGCTTATACTCGAGTGAACTCCCCCACCCGCAGTGGTCTTCAACCTGCGGACTTCCAGAGGTTTCAAAACTACATCTCCCAGCAAGCCCGGGCAGCCATCGGCTGTCCGGGCTTGCTGGGAGTTGTAGTTTTGAAACCTCCGGAGGTCCGCAGGTTGAAGACCACTGCGGCCTTCAACATCATCCAGCCCCCTCTCACCCCCTTTAGTTCTGTACAGTACTCACCTCCGCTCGGCGCTGGTCCGGTCCTGCAGGACTGTCCGGAGAGGAGGTGGTCCGGTGGGATACTGGTTCCGGGCTGCTATCTTCACCGGGGAGGCCTCTTCTAAGCGCTTCGGGCCCGGCCTCAGAATAGTCACGTTGCCGTGACAACGGCGCAGAGGTGCGTTCATTACCAACGTACTTCTGCGTCATTGTCAAGGCAACGCCTCTATTCCTGGCCGGAAGCGCGGAGAAGAGGCGCCCCCGGTGAAGATAGCAGCCCGGACCACCTCCTCACCGGACCACCTCCTCACCGGACAGCCCTGCAGGACCGGACCAGCGCCGAGCGGAGGTGAGTACTCAGAACTAAAGGGGGTGAGAGGGGGCTGGATGATGTTGAAGGCCGCAGTGGTCTTCAACCTGCGGACCTCCGGAGGTTTCAAAACTACAACTCCCAGCAAGCCCGGACAGCCGATGGCTGCCCGGGCTTGCTGGGAGTTGTAGTTTTGAAACCTCTGGAGGTCCGCAGGTTGAAGACCACTGAGGGCGAATGATGAGAAGAGGATGATGGGGGGGGGGGGGGGGGTGGGATGATGAAGGGGGGGGGGGTGGGATGATGAAGGGGGGGTGTGGGATGATTACAAGGGGATGATGAAGGGGGGATGTGTGGGATGATAAGGGGATGTGTGGGATGATGACAAGGGGATGATGAAGGGGGGATGTGTGGGATGATAAGGGGATGTGTGGGATGATGACAAGGGGATGATGAAGGGGGGATGTGTGGGATGATAAGGGGATGTGTGGGATGATGACAAGGGGATGATGAAGGGGGGATGTGTGGGATGATAAGGGGATGTGTGGGATGATGAAGGGGGGATGTGTGGGATGATGACAAGGGGATGATGATGAGGATGTTAATGACGGGTCTGGATGATGACAGGGGGGGATGAGGTATTTCCCACCCTAGGCTTATACTCGAGTCAATAACTTTTCCTGGGATTTTGGGTTGAAATTAGGGGTCTCGACTTATACTCGGGTCGGCTTATACTCGAGTATATACGGTACCCAAATTTTTTTTTATTATCAAATAATAGGAAAGGTGTGCAAAAAACACCATGTGCCACGTACACCAAGTATGCATTGATGTGATGCAAAAACCTCTAAAAGGTGGAAGGGAACAATGTATGGTCCATTGTAACAGGTGGAGGTAAAAACTGACCCTGTAAGGCCCTACTCTGTAAGTCTCTAACACTTGCCAAGAAGGCAATTAATAGTGCGAGAGTAGGGCCTTACATGGTCAGTTTTCACCCCCACCTGTTACAATGGACCATATGTTGTTCCCTTCCACCTTTTAGAGGTCTTTGCATCACATCAATACTTGGTGGTGTAGGTGGCACATGGTGTTTTTTGCACACCTCTCCTTTTGTTTGATTTTCAAAAAATTTTGGGTCCATATATTTTATCTTAAGAATATTATTAAAAGTAAAGTTTTAGCTAATGCATATCCTCAATACTTACTTTTGGTCTGATGCTGAGGAATTTCTGTAACTGGGGAGCAGCACCTTAAATATTTTTAGCTGTATCCATATTTGTAAAGTGTTGGTATGGCACCATGGTTAATCTAATCTGATGCATCAGGTGTTGGGTGGAAATCCTTGCTGATTCATGCCTGATTCATCTTCACAAAGGTCAGTCTCTCCACACTAAACACCCGCTCTGATACCACACTACTGGCCAGGCAGGACTGCTTTTCCAGGGCAAACTCTGCTAGTTGCGGCCACAAATCCAGTTTGGCTGCCCAGAAGTCCAGCAGATCTTCAATGTGGGTTTGCATGGGCATGTCAAGGTATGCCACCACCTGCTGGTTCAGGTCCTGCTCAAGGTCTACCTGCTGCTGGTGATGAGTTGCTTCACTATGCAAGTGAAGAAAGCTACTCATCAGCGACTGTAGACTCAGGCTGCTGCTGATAGAGCTGGCACTGCGCCTGCCACCCCACTCCTCCCCAGCAGCCATGGCAGTGGAACATGAGTGCAGAGGGCCTCCCCAGTCAGACCTGCGAGAGGATGGACAATGGCACAGATAGGCATTGGCCAACTGACTACGAGGATGTCTCTGTAGTAGGCCAGTTTGTCTTCCCTCTCAGTGGGTGTAAAAAAAGGCCCCTATTTTGTGCTGGTAGCGAGAGTCCAACAAGGTGGAGAGCCAGAAGCCATCCCGCTGCCGAATGGTGACAATTCCGCAGTCCCTACGCAAGCAAGTGAGCATGCGTTGTGCCATTTGTGCAAGTGACTCCAAGGGACTCCCTGCCTCCATCTCCACTGCATACTGCCAAAATGTGTCTGGGTCCTTTGTCTCATCTTCCTCATCACCCTCTAGCTCCTCTGGCTGCTCCTGCTCCTCCACTCCTGTCAGATGAGTATAAGAAGCAACCATTTTGCTACACATTGCCTGGGCTCCACTGTCCCCTCCTCCTCTTCCAGTTCAGCCCCTACAGGGCTCATGTGGCCATGAGATGTAGACGCCACATCTCCAGTGCCCTGACCAGCCTTTATTTCCACCATCTGTTGTAGGAAATGAAGCAGTGGAATGACATAGTTCATCCCATAATCCTGGCGAAATAATCAGGCTTCCTCAAAGGGCCTGAGCAAATGGCAGGTGTCACGTATGAGCTGCCACTGGTGGACTTTGCAGTTACACAGGGGAGTACCCCTATCCGCTTGGATAATCAATAAATCATTGATAGCCTTTCTCTGTTTGTAGAATTGGTCCAACATATGGAGGATGGAATTCCAACAGGTGGAAATGCCGCATATCAGACTATGTTGGAGGATGCCGTTCTGACGCTGCAGCTCAAGGAGGGTGTGCTTTGTGGTGCACCAGTGGCTGAAGTGCATGCAAAGTTTCCTTCCCATTGTAAGGATGTCTTGGAGATGGGTGGAACACCTTAGGAACCCGCTTGGCAACCAGATTGAACACGGGAGCCATGCAGGGTACATGGCTCAGGCTTCCTTGATGCAGCGCAGACAAGATGTTATTCCCGTTGTCGGTCACCATGGTTCCCATTTGCAGTTGTCGCGGAGAAAGCCATGATTCGATTTCTTGATGAATCACTTTCAGCAGTTCCTCCTCTGTGTGACTCCGTTCGTCAAGGCAAACCAGGTGACAAACAGCGTGACACCGCCGTGCCCTGCACAGAGGCACTGGGACTTGTTCATTCAGTGGAGGCTGAGGACATGGCGGAGGATGAGGAGACAGAGTTGGACATTGTCGCAAGACCAACAGCGTGACAGTGTGGAGGCGGAAGCGGTGTGACCTGGCCAAGTTGCTGGTGTGGCTGTGCAGGAACCACATTCACCTAGTGGGCCATAAAGGACATGTATTGTCCCTGACCATAGTTACAGCTCCACACGTCGGCGCTGCCGTGCACTTTGGTACACAACGACGGGCTCAAGGAATGGCCCACCTTTTGTTCTACAAGGATAGGGGATAAGTTTCAGATCATGGGGGGTCCGACCGCTGGGGTCCCCGCGATCTCCTGTACGGGGCCCCGGCTCACTGGCCAGATAGCGGGTGTCGACCTTAGGACAGGCAATACATTTTTCAGCACTGGATATCTCCTTTAAAGCCAACATTCTGCAGACACAAAGGTCAATGCACACTGCTCTGCTTTGTGCACATGAGGTCGGCATTACCATTTCCTTGTTTGTAAAAATCAAGGTCTCCAGCATCAAACTGGGCCACAAATGTACAAGAGGATCTTCCAGTTGCCCCATGCTTTAACACCATAACTGGTTGCTAGTACAACAGAGCCCAAAGGTCCAGAGGAGGAGACCATATTTAAAGTTTACCATCAAATTCTATTTCCTAAGAGCAAATTTAGAAATTCGACCTATTTGGCATTTGTGGTGACATGTTCTTGGTGTGGAATGATAACACCAAACATTATGATGCAATTAAAGGTGTTATACAGAGTTTTCCATTCTGCCCAGGCTGCAATAGCAAACCTTAAAGAGGTACTTCACTGGCCAGTGTTCGCAAGTAAATGTTCCAAACACTGTTTTTTGCACTGCGGGGGTCGGCCACGCCCCTCTTGACATCACGCCCCCCCCAATGGAAGTCTATGGTAGGGGGGCGTGACTGATGTCCCACCCACTCCTATTGACTTGTATTGAGGGGGAGTGGCCATGATGTCACGAGCCGACCCACGCAGCACAAAAACAACGTTTGGAACATTTACTTCCGAATGCTGGCCAGTGGAGTACCCCTTTAATTTATCTTCGGTGGCTAACCCAGTGTACCGGTCTCCTCTCCTTCGGCCCCGAACTTCTTCCACATTATGGGGCCAGACACGCCACATCTCTGGGAGGAGAGTAAGCTAGCCTAAATATTGAATAATGAATAATTTCAAAGTATAAAATTATGTTATGTTCTACAACAACACGGATGGCATTATCACTAGAATAATTCTTAGAAGAATCTAACATTCACACAATGTGAATACGGGACAAGATCATAGGGTAATTAACTAAATGGATCTCCTAGTTTACAACTAAGCTGGAATCAGTAATAAAATAGGCCAAATATTGTCTTCTTCTTCAATACTACAGCTAAATAAATGATGTGACCTGGCAGTGCCACTTCAGATAATGCTAGCCTCTTTGTGCCACCAACCATGAGATGTAGATTGGCTGCTCTAGTCTTATGTAAGATATCTATGGTCACCCTTTTCAAGCCCTACAAATAAATGGTGCATTATATGAAGGATATGCACCGTATAGCTATATCCTATGTGGATCTCTATTCTCTAGTAAAGGGTTAAATGTTGAGTTATGCTCTTTCATCTCTGGTCTTTGAAGCTAAATCTGATGACTGAAAAAGCCAGGCTGCCTTAGAGAAAATGTCTTATGCAGATGAGACTAGTATTTAATTACATAGACGATGTCGCTGATCAAATGGATTAATGGGAAAAGTTTATAACATTGCAAGTAGGTATAAAGTGCAGCTACCAGACACTGGATACAAAGGGGGTATAAAATGAATTGTTGGGGAAACAATTATCATTCAGAGATTCACACCGTCACGTCACATCACAATAACGTGCAGGTTCTTATGGTAGTTACTATAAAGGATGAACTCTGGAAGCTGCCATACTTCTCCTCAGGGCTGGAACCGCATTGGTGCGGGTTGTAAATTATCAGTACAATTACCATCTGAAAGGAAAACTGAAATTAGGTCAATAACTTTATCTATACAAAATTGCTAATCTTCACAGAAGATAACTGTGTCTGAATGATGCAAATGATGCTGCACAGTGGAAAACTCTTTATTTTAAATGAAAGTTATACAGATTTGTAAATTACTTCTATTAAAAAATCTTAACCCTTCCAGTACTTATTAGCGGCTGTATACTACAGAGGAAATTCTTTACTTTTTGGATTTCTTTTTCGTCTGTCCACGGTGCTCTCTGCTGACACCTCTGTCCATATCAGGAACTGTCCAAGGCAGGAGGAAATCTCCATAGCAAACCTATGCAGCTCTGGATAGTACCTGACACGGACAGAGGTGTCAGCAGGAAGCACTCTTGACAGAGAAAAAAGAAATTCAAAAAGAAAAAAATTTCCTCTGTAGTATACAGCAGCTGATAAGTACTGGAAGGATTAAGATTTTTAAATAGAAGTAATATACAAATCTGTTTAACTTTCTGGCACCAGTTGATTTAAAAAAAAAAATGTTTTCCACCGGAGTAGCGCTTTAAGAATGCTGATGTGTTTTTAATAATAGTAATGCTTTAAAGGGTTACTCCGCTCCCCAGCGTCCAGAACTCCGAACACTGTGTGTGGGATTCTGTGTTCACACCCACCCCCTCATGACATCATGACCTGCCCCCTCAATGAAAGTCTATGGGACGGGGCGTGATCCCAAGTGTTCTGGACCTCAGACTGAGCTGAAGGTTCACCTTCTAACAAGAAAATGACCTTAAGCACGCAGTCAAAACAACACAGGAGTGACCTAGGGAGAACTCTATGTGTCCTTGAGTGGCCCAGCCAGAGCCCTGACTTAGGGTGCGTTCACACGCTAGTAGCTAGCAGCGAGTTTCCCTCTGCGGGAAACCCACTGTGAGTTACGCTATCATTAATTTAAATGGGTCAGCGGACAGTCCACAAATCTGACACTATTGCGGACTGTCTGTGGACCCATTCAAATCAATGGTAGCGTAACTCACAGCGGGTTTCCAACAGCGTGAAACCTGTTACTAGTAATAGAATGTGAATGCACCCTTAAAGGGGTACTCCGCCCCTAGACATCTTATCCCCTATCCAAAGAATAGAGGATAAGATGTCAGATCGCCGCGGTCCCGCTGCTGGGGTGCCCCAGATGCCCGCTGCGGCACTGCGCTATCATTACAGCGCAGAGCGAGTTCGCATGCACGTAATGACGGGCAATACAGGGGCCGGAGTATCGTTACGTCACGGCTACGCCCCTCGTGACATCACAGCCCGCCCCTTTCAATACAAGTCTATGGGAGGGGGTGTGGTGGTCGTCACGCCCCCTGCCATAGACTTGCATTAAGGGGACAGGCCGTGATGTCACGAGGGGCGGAGCCATGACGTCACGCTGCTCCGTCCCCTGTGTCGCCCGTCATTACGCACAGAGTGAACTCGCTTTGTGCTGTAATGATAGCACGGTGCCGCAGCGGGGATCCCGGGGCTCCCCAGCAGCGGGACCGCGGCGATCTGACATCTTATCCCCTATCCTTTGGATAGGGGATAAGATGTCTGGGGGCGGAGTACCCCTTTAAAGAGTACCTTTGAGACTTTTCTTCTTATCCCCTATCCCCAAAACAGGGGATAAGTGTCTGATCGCATGGGATACAACCATTGGGACCCATTTCCAGCAATCTCTTGCCTAGTGCCCCGATGTTCAGAATTTTTTTTGTTCAGAACACCGGCTATCCTCGTGCAGAGAGTGGAGGTCGGCAATCCCCCCCCCCCCCCCCCAGACAGCGCTGTACTCATGTATCTCTGGCTCTCTCGCAGACAGTTCATGGTGGGGGGTGTCGACCACCACTGCTACGTGCAAGAGGATATCTAACTAACACAACTTAAGAGGATCTGCAGAAAAAAATGTCAGAAAATCCATGTGTGTGCCAACCTTGTGGCATCATACCCACGAAGTCTGCAGGCCATGTATGATCTGTGCCAAATGTGTTTCAACTAAGTACTGAGTACAGGGTCTGAACACTTATGTCAATGCGAAATATTAGTTTTTCCTTTTTAATACATTTGCTAAATTTCTAAAATTCTGTTGTCAATATGGAGAATTAAAGGAGTACCACAGCCATAGACACTTATCCCACAGGATAGGGGATAAGTGCCTGATCGCGGGGAGGTCCGACTGCTGGAACCCCCCATGATTTCCTGTACGGGGACCCGGCGTTGCCGCGGCTCTGCGTGGCTAATGCGTGTGTCGTCGACAAGCTCCCTCCATACAGCTCTATGGGGAAGGCGGTGAGGCACGAATGCTGCATCTCCACCTCTCCCATAGAGATACATGGAAGAGGAGTGTCGGCCGCGGGATCATTCTGCGGCCGACATGCCTCCTGCACGGGAGAGTTGCGGCAGAGGGTCCCAGTATAGAAGAATGCAGGGGGGGGGGGGCAGTATTGTGTAGTCACTGGCTAGACAGCCTAGGATTTTGTTTGGTTCCTGGGTGAATTATGTTTTATTTTGTCCTGCATCCTCCACCTTTTGCCTGATTTAATGAGGTATCAGGAAGGGAAAGTGTGTTTTAAAAGGAAAGGAAACCGAATAGTTGGGGCTCTCCCTGGGAAACAGCATGTCGCTGTAGGGGGAGACACTCGGGCCCTGTTGAGGAAGCACACAGCTGGAATCTGTGAGTGGCCCCAAGTGACAGTGTGAACTGTGAGTAAAAAAAGGTTGTAGGGGCACACGTTTTATGCTGGCTGAGGGTAGCTCACCAGTTAGTAGTCAGGGCATGCTTACATGTGTAGTCAGTGACCAGACGGTCTAGGACTTTGGTTTGTTCCTGAGTTATGTTTTGTTTTACCTGCAACCTGTGTATAAATATTGGCCCTGTAAAAATAAATAGAATCCATTAAATGTATAATATGTTTTGTTTCCATACACCCTATTATAGGATTAAATGAAGTTTTCTATCCAGTCTAATTTCATTACACTTCTCCATTTGCATTGATTTCTCTATTGTGAATGGAGATCGACCAGAAAAGAGATTGATATACATTATAATGATTGTCTTGTCACTGCTGCTTTCAATTACTTAACAAAGCCAAAGTGGAATCACTTGAGCAAAGAGGAGCTATAGACACGATTACTGTGGATGGAGAGCTGCTCATATACTGGGCTTTGTGTATCCTACAGTATATGGCTGCAATTTTATTCACCTGTACTGAAAGGATATAAACATGTTAGTGTGATTGTATATAATAAAACATTGTATACAAACTAAGGGAAGGAAAACACTTTAAAAGTAAAATGGATCAAAAAAATAGGAGTCCATTTTATCTCATTATAAATATTTGCTTCTGGTTCCCCCGCCACCAGTGTCCACTGCTTCCTTGCTGCTCTATGTGTTCCTCTGCTGAATTTCTGCCGGATTCTGATGCAGCGATCACCCAGCGGAGTTTCAAGAATTAGGACCCGCCAAAAGAATAAACATAATTATACTTATGGTGTATTTCCGGCAGACTGAATTGGTATCAATGGGAACGGCACACATTAATGCGGTCCTCCACCGTTTTCCAACCCGCTAGTATACTTATGATCTAAAGCTGATTGGGTACTTTAATTCAATTTTTTTTTTTGTTTGTTTGCACCTCAAGTACAATATTCCTATTTATTTCACAAAATAATTTTGTCAGCACTTGTGTTACAAGTATACTCAGCGAGAAGTACGGTAATTTGAAATAGGCACTTATGTACTTATGTAAAGCAAATACACAGAAAATGACTTAGTCTCTCCTAGTTGGCTTTGTATGAGGCTGATCAAAGGAAAAAGCATAGCAATGTTCTCATCAGATGTGATGTCTTAAAGAGTACTGTCACTAACTAATCTATCACTCAATCACACAAAAATTCCCCTACCTTCTTCAAAAAATCTATCTTTTAAAACCATATTTTCCAAATTAATTGCCTGCTCACTGTTTGTGAGCTCTGTGCAGAAGGAAGGGGCGTTCCCCGGCAGGCATGACTTCATCTGAAGCCCTGCTGGGAATCACTTCCACCCTCTAATCTATGCTGCGCTCCGTCTCAGGAACGTGCATAGATGAGGCAGCCTATGGCGCAGCAGGCTGCTCCTGAATCCCCTCCTCTCTGTTTAGAACTGCACTGAGAGCTATACAGAGAGGAGACATTTTGGAATGGAGACCTGTCGTGCTGCCTCTGCAATGTAGATCTGTGATGCACTGAGAATCAGTGAGCACTGCCTACCTGCTCAGCTCCAAAGTAGATTGGGACATGCAGATTAGGTGCGCCCTGCACAGCAATCGCTTTCATCTGTTTGATTGACAGGTAGAGAACGAGAGCTGTGCATAATCGATGTCCAGCCTGCATTTCCGGAGTTCATTGTCTGGCCAGGCCGGCAGGAGACCAAAGTCTGTGCGCATGAAGAGACCGAATGAAGCCAGGGCATGAAGGGATACCCCTAGTGGCTGGATTTATAAGGCCAAAGAAAACATAAACTGCTCAAAAAAATTAAGTGAACACTTAAACAACACAATGTAACTCCAAGTCAATCAAACTTCTGTGAAATCACACTGTCCACACAGGAAGCAACACTGACAATCAATTTCACATGCTGTTTAGCAAATGGAACAGACAACAGGTGGAAGTTATAGTCAATTAGCAAGACACCCCCAATAAAGGAGTGGTTCTGCAGGTGGTGACCACAG
The DNA here is from genome assembly GCF_029499605.1 of Hyla sarda. Lineage (NCBI taxonomy): Eukaryota > Metazoa > Chordata > Amphibia > Anura > Hylidae > Hyla > Hyla sarda. The sequence goes on from NC_079192.1 coordinate 325,360,337, forward strand.
ACATTTTCTCAGTTCCTATGCTTCCTGGCTGATGTTTTGGTCACTTTTAAATGCTGGCAGTGCTTTCACTCTAGTGGTAGCATGAGACAGAGTCTACAACCCACACAAGTGGCTCAGGTAATGCAGATCATCCAGGATGGCACATCAATGTGAGCTGTAGCAAGAAGGTTTGCTGTGTCCGTCAGCGTAGTGTCCAGAGCATGGAGGTGCTACAAATTTCCGCTAAAGTTGGACGTGAAAATTAAAAATTAGATTTTCTTCACTAAAATGAAAAAATAGAAAAAGCCACCCAAAATTTGTAACCCCATTTCTTCTGAGTATGGAAATACCCCATGTGTGAACGTCAAGTGCTCTGCGAGCAAACTACAATGCTCAGAAGAGAAGGAGCTTTTGGAGAGAGAATATGGTCTGAATAGAAGTCAGGGGCCATGTGCGTTTACAAAGCCCCCCCGTGGTGCCAGAACAATGGACCCCCCCCCCAGTGAGCATTTACACCCCACTGGAATTTGACAGATCTTTGGAACAGTGGGCTGTGCAAATGAAAATTTACATTTTTTATTTTCACGGACCACTCTTCCAAAGACACCTGTGGGGTATAAATGCTCACTGCACCCCTTATTACATTACGTGAGGGGTGTAGTATCCAAAATGGGGTCACATGTGGGGTGGTCCACTGTTCTGGCACCATGGGGGCTTTGTAAACACACGTCTTTAATTCCGGACACATTCTCTCTCCAAAAGCCAAATGGTGCTACTTCTCTTCTGAGCATTGTAGTTTGCCTGCAGAGCACTTTACATCCACATATGGAGTATTTCCATACTCAGAAGAAATGGTGCTACAAATTTTGGGGGGCTTTTTCTTATTTTCCCTTGTGAAAATGAAAAATGTAGGGGAACACCAGCATTTTTTTTTCACATCCAATTTTAACGGAAAATTTTCAAAGACCTGTGGGGTGTTAAGGCTCTCTATAACCCTTATTACGTTCTGTGAGGGATCTCATTTATAAAATGGGGTCACATGTGGGTATTTATTGTTTAGCGTCTATGTCAGAACCGCTGTAATATCAGCCACTCCTGTCCAAATCACCAATTTAGACCTCAAATCTACATGATGCGCTCTCACTCCTGAGCCTTGTTGTGCCCCGTAGAGCACTTTGCGTCCACATATGGGGTATTTCCGTACTCAGGAGAAATTGCGTTACAAATTTTGGGGGTCTTTTTTTCCTTTTACCGCTTGTGAAAATTAAAAGTATGGGACAACACCAGCATGTAACTTTACCTTTCCATAAGGGGTAAAAGGAGAACTTTACCTTTCCATAAGGGGTAAAAGGAGAAAAAAAAATTTGGAGCTGGAGGCAAAACACAGGGTCTGTTACTTGACTCAGTGTTTCGCAACCAGTGTGCCTCCAGCTGTTGCAAAACTACAACTCCCAGCATGTACTTACAGCCAAAGGGCATGCTGAGACTTCTAGTTATGCAACAGCTGGAAGCACACTACTGCAACTCCCAGCATGCCCTTTGGTAGTTTGTGCATGCTGGGGGTTGTAGTTTTTTATAGAAAAAATTTGCCTCCAGCTGTTGCATAACTACAACACCCAGCATGCACAAACTACCAAAGGGCATGCTGGGAGTTGTAGTAGTGCCTTCTGCTGTTGCATAACAACCCTCCCAGAATGCCCTTTTGTGCATGCTGGGAGTTGATGCTAAGCAACAGCAGGAGGCCAGCCTTACCTCCTACTGCTGCTCTGCCGGATCCTCCTGCTACCGCCGCTGCTGTTTACACTCCGGGAGCCCCGATCCTGCTGCCGATGCCGGGGATCGGGAGCCCCCACTCCACGTACTTACTCACGGCACCCGCTCTCGCCCTCCTAAATAGAGGCGGAGCGGGTGCTGTTAGGGGCACCCCCACAGCAGGAGTCCTGATTCGTTACCGGCCGGCGAATCAGGACGCTCATGAGGTGGCACCAGTCCCACCCCACTCCTGTTGCTATAGGTGCCGGCACCTATCACCCTTTTTTTTACGGGTCACCGGGGACCTGATTGACCCGGAATTGCCGCAAATAGCCGCGATTTCAGAAGGCATCCCGGTCCTGTCCTAGCTTGGCGAGTGACGGGGATCGGAATTCCCACGGGCGTGCAGGTACGCCCTAGGTCCTTAAGTACCAGGATGTCAGGGCGTACCCATACGCCCATGGTCCTTAAGGGGTTTTACCACTTTAGACCCTGGGAATCCCTGTAAACTCAAACACAGGATGCCCAAACAAGTTCTGAATGTGTGTAGACTCTATGGGGGATATTTATCAAAGTTGTCTATGTCCGGCATCAATATAGACCAAACTACAGAGGGTTAGTCTGGTCTATTGTGCACCTAATTTATCAAATGGCGCACAGCTCTTGGCGCACAGACTGCATGATCTATGCTTTAGTCTATATTTAAACCTGCTCCAACATGGTCTGACATTTCGGCGTACTTTCAGCCTATGTGACTTGTCGCTGAAAAGTCGCTTTTGATAAATTCAGCACCAATGCATTTTTCAATGCATTTCAGTCTAAAATAGACTATCATGCATCATGTTCTAAAAATCCTCTAGAGCAAAAGTCGCAGAAAAGTCGCACATATTTAGACTGCGACTTTCTGTGCGACAAATTTAGACAAGAAAAACCAGTCTAAATCCTTTGATAAATCTCCCCCTATAAGCGCTGTATTTATTTTTTATGGGGTGATAAAGATAGGCAAGAATGCTTAAACCAGTGAAAAAATTTAGTGGGTATGTAACTGGCCCGGTGGTAGAAAACAGAGCGTGGTTATAATTTATACAAACTTTTATTAGGTCACCATTAGTAGTGGGCCATTACAGAGATCATTTTTGTGGCCTGTTCTCTTTAACCCCCTTTCAGTTTTACCCAGGCTAATACAATTTAGCCCAAGCAGAGATTAGGCTAATCAGGAAGGTACTGTCACTGTTCCCTCAGCTGTAATACACAGACAACTCTAATCTTGGCAACTTAACCCCTTGGATGCCACGATCAATAGTAACCACGTTATGTATGTACTCCAACCGCTTACATGGGTAAGCCAAAACACCTTTGTACAGCAGACATCTGTGCACAGAAAAGCTGGAAGACAAGTTGCAAGTTCAACAGAAATGAAAAAGTGGAAGTCCAGCATAGATGTTTCTTATAAAGCATAATCCTTTATTGTTCCAGATAAAATGTACAAATCCAATAGGCTAACATGTTTTACGCATTTCTGTAAAAGTACAACCTTAGTCATAGGCAGCCTGTGATTGAAATGCATTAAGAATATTAGCCTATTTGATGTATTTTTTTTTACCAGGAACAATAAAGGATTATGCTTCTGAAGTAACATCCCTGCATGACTTCCACTTTTGCATTTCCTGTTATATATGTGTTTTGACAGAGGGAGGGGGCTCTCTCTGTTACCCATTGGTCCCCCACTAATGCAGTTGTGGATGCCAATAGTCATCATGATGCCAAGGGCCAGAGGCACAGCCTAACAAACTGACTGTCAGCGTTAGGCATGGTTCACACCACAATTTGTCCCTCTAAAGAATGCGTAAATCAGGAAACTTTCAAAATGACATGCTGATGTGTCTGTGCTTGGACAAGCATTGACAACATTTATTTTAATGGCCTGAGCATAGTCAGCTACTGACTACATTTGAGTTATTTTTCAAATGTATCCATGCCACGGAAGCACAAATGGTGGAAAGAACAAACTCTTATACTGACAGATAAGACCAAAGCGTTTTGAAAGCAACCAGGTCACGTTGTGACATGTAGTAGTGGGACTAGTTCCCTACCGCCTACTCTTTCCCTCCAACACACCTACCTACTCACTTATACTATGCAGGGCACGAAGGGAGGCATTTTGGCATGTACGTTGGGTAGGGAAAAAGTAGGGAATGTGATGGATGGAAATGTGTGGATCCTGAGATTCTGTGGAGACAAGTCATGGATAGAAGACATCTTCATGGCTGTCTAAGCCAGATGAAGGAAAAAGAGAATGAGTCCAAGAAGATACCACCTGTGAATCACTGACTGTAACTGCACTGTAATCACTGTAATCACTTACATGATCTGCAATGTTGGTATGAGGGTGATATTGGTCTGCAGACAGTGGTTTTTATTCAGTATCAGTATGGAGGTATTATCCTGTCACTATGTGGTGCTAATGGTAGTGGTCATAAAGTGGCAAAATAATTTATCCTTTGTATAGTGGCATTATTGGTCTATGCACAGTGGTTTTTATTTAGTATCAGTATGGTAGTATTTCCCCGTTACTATGCGAATGGTGGTAATGGTGGTGGTCATGATGTGGTGGAATTATTTGTCCCTTGTATAGTAGTGTTATTGGGGATATTGATCTTTGGATAGTAGTCTTTCTCATGGCAGTATAATGTCATTCTTTAGTCACTACAGTGCTAATATGTCATCCTGGTGTGGAGGTATTATTTTAATCCTCAACCCTAATAAAAACCCTATGTGCCACCCTGGTAAGCAGCCATACATTGTATGCATCACCACTCCTTTACATTTACAGGGAAAGGGGGATGCAAACGGAGCTAGCTACGGTTCTGGGTGCTCCGTCTGAGCTTGTCAATATCTATAACAATCAATATTGGCCTTATGTGCTTTGTCTACTGTAATACAAAGATTCCCTAATGCTAAAGTGACCTGTAAATTGCATTCCCAGTCAATAATCATTCACCATTTTAGATGCTGCTGGAAATGTGTGGATCCTGAGATTCTGTGGAGACAAGTCATGGATAGAAGACATCTTCATGGCTGTCTAAGCCAGATGAAGGAAAAAGAGAATGAGTCCAAGAAGATACCACCTGTGAATTGTCACGATTCGGCAGGCTGGAGGTGGATCCTCTGTGTCAGAGAGGGATTGGCGTGGACCGTGTCGGTGGACCGGTTCTAAGTAGCTACTGGTTTTCACCAGAGCCCACCGCAAAGCGGGATGGTCTTGCAGCGGCGGTAGCAACCAGGTCGTATCCAACGGCAACGGCTCAACCTCTCTGACTGCTGAGATAGGCATGGTACAAGGGATAAGGCAAGAGCAAGGTCGGACGTAGCAGAAGGTCAGGGCAGGCAGCAAAGATCGTAGTCAGGGGCAACGGCAGGAGGTCTGGAACACAGGCTAGGAACACTCAAGGAAAGGCTTTCTCTGGCACAAGGGCAACAAGATCCGGCAAGGGAGTGCAGGGGAAGTTAGGTATAAATAGGGAGTGCACAGGTGGAAACTAATCAGGGAGATTGGGCCAGGCACCATCATTGGTGCACTGGCCCTTTAAATTGCAGAGACCCGGCGCGCGTGCGCCCTAAGGAGCGGGGCCGCGCGCACAGGGACAACACAGACGGGGAACGGGTCAGGTACGGGAGCCGAGATGCGCATCGCGAGCGGGCGCGTCCCGCATCGCGAATCGCATCCCGGCTGGGAGCAATATCGCAGCGCACCCGGTCAGCAGGTCTGACCGGAGCGCTGCGAATAAGAGAACGCTGCGAGCGCTTCGGGGAGGAGCGGGGACCCGGAGCGCTCGGCGTAACAGTACCCCCCCCCCTTGGGTCTCCCCCTCTTCTTGGAGCCTGAGAACCTGAGGATAAGACTTTTGTCCAGGATGTTGTCCTCGGGTTCCCAAGATCTCTCCTCTGGGCACTTAACTACAAAGGGTCCAAGATAACGTGGTCCCAGATTAAAACTGGGGACACGGAAGCGGATATACTTGGTGGAGAGCCACACAAAAACAGGAGGAGTTCTTCTTTTTTTTTCGGCAAGCTTCTTCACCCGGGATGAGGCTAGTATGAGGGATTTTAGAGTCTTTTTCCAGACGGTGGCGAAGCCCCGGGAAACCTCATCAACAGCGGGCACATAAGAAGGCGTGGGAGTGGGGAGGGAGGGAAGAGGGTAAAGCTTGGCACGGGGCAGAGTGTTAACAGGACGGGGGCTGTGAGGAGGAGACACAGCATAGTCCAGATAGGCCTTGGGGAGACCAGGTAAAGGAGGAGACACAGAGGTTTGACTGACGGGACTGGGAGCAGACGTGAGGCATTTTCTGTGGCAAGAAGCACCCCAGCTCTTGATCTCCCCGGTGGTCCAGACAAGGGTAGAGGAGTGGCGTTGGAGCCATGGCAGACCGAGGAGGACTTCAGAGGAGCATTTGGGCAAAACAAAAAGTTCAATTTTTTCGAGATGCAGTTCCATGCTCAAGAGCAGGGGTTCTGTGCGGTAACGCACAGTGCAGTATAGAAGTAAATCTTTCTTTCTGCGGCGAGTCCTCTCTTCAGGGGTCAGGCGAGACCGATCCACTTGCATAGCCTCCTCGGCGGGAGGCACAGGGGTAGATTGCAAAGGATACTGTGAGAGAGGTGCTCCAACGGTGTGGCCCATGGCAGGGCCTTCCCAGGCAGGAGACCACGGCAGAGTCTAGAGTCCCCATCAAATTTGTCCGGCAGGAACAAGCGGGGGTTAGGAGCGGCCGGTCGCTGCGGAGGAGTTGCAGGAGCCGGCGGAGGAGATGGTTGTTGCTGTTGCAGCTGCTGTGTCTGTGACTGAAGTTGCTGTATCTGCGGCAGCAGTTGCTGTATCTGCGGCAGCAGCTGCTGTATCTGTGACTGAAGTTGCTGTGTCACGGTGGTCAAGTATGACAGCTGGTGATTTCGTTGGGTGATCATTAGGGATTGCTGGGCGATCACCGTGGAAATGTCGGCAAGACTTGACAGCGGCACCTCAGCGGAATCCATGGCCGGATCTACTGTCACGATTCGGCAGGCTGGAGGTGGATCCTCTGTGTCAGAGAGGGATTGGCGTGGACCGTGTCAGTGGACCGGTTCTAAGTAGCTACTGGTTTTCACCAGAGCCCGCCGCAAAGCGGGATGGTCTTGCAGCGGCGGTAGCAACCAGGTCGTATCCACCGGCAACGGCTCAACCTCTCTGACTGCTGAGATAGGCATGGTACAAGGGATAAGGCAAGAGCAAGGTCGGACGTAGCAGAAGGTCAGGGCAGGCAGCAAGGATCGTAGTCAGGGGCAACGGCAGGAGGTCTGGAACACAGGCTAGGAACACTCAAGGAAAGGCTTTCTCTGGCACAAGGGCAACAAGATCCGGCAAGGGAGTGCAGGGGAAGTGAGGTATAAATAGGGAGTGCACAGGTGGAAACTAATCAGGGAGATTGGGCCAGGCACCATCATTGGTGCACTGGCCCTTTAAATTGCAGAGACCCGGCGCGCGTGCGCCCTAAGGAGCGGGGCCGCGCGCACAGGGACAACACAGACGGGGAACGGGTCAGGTACGGGAGCCGAGATGCGCATCGCGAGCGGGCGCGTCCCGCATCGCGAATCGCATCCCGGCTGGGAGCAATATCGCAGCGCACCCGGTCAGCAGGTCTGACCGGAGCACTGCGAATAAGAGAACGCTGCGAGCGCTTCGGGGAGGAGCGGGGACCCGGAGCGCTCGGCGTAACATGAATCACTGACTATAACTGCACTTTAATCACTGTAATCACTTACATGATCTGCAATGTTGGTATGAGGGTGATATTGGTCTGCAGACAGTGGTTTTTATTCAGTATCAGTATGGAGGTATTATCCTGTCACTATGTGGTGCTAATGGTAGTGGTCATAAAGTGGCAAAATAATTTATCCTTTGTATAGTGGCATTATTGGTCTATGCACAGTGGTTTTTATTTAGTATCAGTATGGTAGTATTTCCCCGTTACTATACGGATGGTGGTAATGGTGGTGGTCATGATGTGGTGGAATTATTTGTCCCTTGTATAGTAGTGTTATTGGTGATATTGATCTTTGGATAGTAGTCTTTCTCATGGCAGTATAATGTCATTCTTTAGTCACTGCAGTGCTAATATGTCATCCTGGTGTGGAGGTATTATTTTAATCCTCAACCCTAATAAAAACCCTATGTGCCACCCTGGTAAGCAGCCATATATTGTATGCATCACCACTCCTTTACATTTACAGGGCAAGGGGGACGCAAACGGAGCTAGCTACGGTTCTGGGTGCTCCGTCTGAGCTTGTCAATATCTATAACAATCAATATTGGCCTTATGTGCTTTGTCTACTGTAATACAAAGATTCCCTAATGCTAAAGTGACCTGTAAATTGCATTCCCAGTCAATAATCATTCACCATTACTCAGGGTAATTCCTTGTAACCTCTAACTGCTATTCTGCACTGTCCAGATAGCTTCCATTGTCCAGATAACCTCCATTGTTCAGACAGATAACCTATGCTGCTTTATCATTTAACCTTGATCTTGCTTAAGTCCTTTATATTACGCGTGTATTCATACAATATCTCAAATATTATTCTATAAATACAATACAGTACATCCAGTGTTTATTGCTTCTTTAAAATAGGCCTAAAGCATTGGTAAGTAAAATAGGTATTCACTGGATATAAACATTGGACCACCACTGATCAGATACTCGTGGATAGGTTAAGTGTTTTAACCTTGGGTAACCTTACAACTGAACAACTGTAAACAAAATGCCAGAGAGGAAAGAAAGCCACTCATTGTGCACCATTTTATTCTAATTATTGATGGCAGAAGTATTATCCTTTTAATGATAGAAAATATTTGGTTTAAACCATTGTTAAGTAAATTAAGATATACCCAAGATATACCTAATAATATAGGTTGAAATGCCTTTCATGAGAGCCTATTTTCTGGATGCTTTCTTCAAGATATACACTTACGGTATTTTGTCCATGGGCCGGACAGACTTTTTACACATTTCATCTAATCTCTTTAAAAACCATTCCATAAATGAATTTATGGGAAAACATTATTCAGTAAAACGAAAGACACAAAAACACGATTGAGTAAAACTAAAGACACAAGGTTCCACAAACACTTGCTGCTACATAACAGTGGAAAATAGCCCTTAAAAGTCAGTTTAATGTAATACATACTATTGGGTTTGTGTGGTAAAAGCAAAATAGTAACACTGGACACGTGTCTAGTAACCACAGCCAGGGAAAAGGGGTAAAAAAATGAATAATCAACAAAAGTATAACTTTTTACAGTATATTTTTAAACAAATACTGTAAGACTGCTAATAGTTGGTTCAGGGTGTGTGGCCTCATCATAATAAATAAAGAATGTAATATATTTATACCGTTTTAGTCATTTCCGTTCAGTAGGAAATGTGTACAAAGTTGATATATTGCTCATTTTTACAGAATTGATTTTTAACTAAAATGCCATTGATTCTGTGAATATTTATTGTGTCACATAACAGATGATAGATTCAGAAGGAAATGTAATATAAACATTTTATCGCTTTAATGTATTGTTTAGTTTATCTGCAAAAGTTGTCATAAAATATCCAATAAGCCACCCACAAGTGTAAATAAGAACACATTTTACTTCACATTTCCCCTCTATATCTCGATATGATTAAAAGCATTTTACAAGCTTGGCCATATCCAAGTTAGGGGATGCCTGTCCCCAATCACAATGTTATATAATGAAGTTACTAAGGCTATCTTTATTTCCACATCATGACTTCTGTTATAACATGGGATCTATGGATCTGGAATTTTGTTTTTCCACTAGTAAGCAGAGTTAGAAATGTTTGACAGCTGTTTATCCCCCTCTACCTGTTTAAAGATGTACTCCGCCCCTAAACATCTTATCCCCTATCCAATGGATAGGGGATAAGATGTCTGATCGCGGGGATCCCGCCGCCGGGGACCTCCGCAATCTCCCCTGCTGCACCCGGAGTTTGTTTAGAGCGTCGGGTGCAGCGTTGGAGGCTCCTGACGTCACGGCCGTGCCCCGCTAAGTATTTGGTCACCTACAAACAAGCAAGATGTCTGGCTCTCACAGACCTGTAACTTCTTCTTTAAGAGTCTCCTCTGTCCTCCACTCATTACCTGTATTAATTGCACCTGTTTGAACTTGTTATGAGTATAAAAGACACCTGTCCACAACCTCAAACAGTCACACTCCAAACTCCACTATGGCCAAGACCAAAGTGCTGTCGAAGGACACAATTGTTAGAAAATGGAAGACATACAAGACCACTGATAATCTCCCTCGATCTGGGACTCCACGCAAGATCTCACCCCGTGGGGTCAAAATGATCACAAGAATGGTGAGCAAAAATCCCAGAACCACATGGGGGAACCTAGTGAATGATATGCAGAGAGCTGGGACCAAAGAAACAAAGGCTACCATCAGTAATACACTATGCCACCAGGGACTCAAATCATGCAGTGCCAGACGTGTCCCCCTGCTTAAGCCAGTACATGTCTGGGCCTGTCTGAAGTTTGCTAGAGAGCATTTGAATGACTCAGAAGAGGATTGGGAGAATGTCATATGGTCAGATGAAACCAAAGTAAAACTTTTTGGTAGAAACTCAACTCGTCGTGTTTGGAGGAGAAAGAATGCTGAGTTGCATCCAAAGAACACCTTACCTTCTGTGAAGCATGCAGGTGGAAACATCATGTTTTGGTGCTGTTTTTCAGCAAAGGGACCAGGACGACTGATCCATGTAAAGGAAAGAATGAATGTATCATTAGATCATTAGATTTTGAGTGAAAACCTCCTTCCATCAGCAAGGGCATTGAAGATGAAACGTGGCTGGGTCTTTCAGCATGACAATGATCCCAAGCACACCGCCCGGGCAACGAAGGAGTGGCTTCGTAAGAAGCATTTCAAGGTTCTGGAGTGGCCTAGCCAGTCTCCAGATCTCAACCCCATAGAAAACCTTTGGAAGGAGTTGAAAGTCTGTGTTGCCCAGCGACAGCCCCAAAACATCACTGCTCTAGAGGAGATCTGCATGGAGGAATTGGCCAAAATAACAGTGTGTGAAAACCTTGTGAAGACTTACAGAAAATGTTTGACCTCTGTCATTGCCAACAAAGGGTATATAACAAAGTATTAAGATTAACTTTTGTTATTGACCAAATACTTATTTTCCACCATAATTTGCAAATAAATTTTTTAAAAATCAGAAAATGTGATTTTATGGATTTGTTTTCTCATTATGTCTCTCATAGTTGAGGTATACCTATGATGAAAATTACAGGCCCCTCTCATCTTTTTAAGTGGGAGAACTTGCACAATTGGTGGCTAACTAAATACTTTTTTGCCCCACTGTTTATTCTATCCCCAGGATAGAGACTTATGACATGATTGGTGTGGGTTCAATCACTGGTACAAGAATAGAGGTTAAATGTCCCTACAAGCAATCGGAGTGGCAGCACACATGCTTGGCTACCATTCCATTCACTGTCTAGAAGACTTCCAAACATTGCCAAATTCAGCACTTTGAAAAGTTCAAAAATCCCAAAGATAGTAAAAAGACTGGTGGATGAGCATGCATGCTAGAAACAGTTTCACTCTATTATCGTGGTAAGTCACAGTGGTAGGATTCTTACCGTCCACCTATTGATTCTCTATTCTGTAGGCCATGTTCAGCATCTCTGTCCTGCTATATCTTGGTCTCAAGCAGAACAAACTTTATACTGTTCAAATCTATACAGTAAAGCCTAGTGCCACTGCTTTAGTAGCCAGTGTGGAATATATGAAAAAAATCTCTTTTTTATTTTATGTTGATCTTCACATAAAAATACAATACAAATATGTACCGTATATCCCGGCGTATAAGACGACTTTTTAACCCACGAATTTTCTTCTGAAAAGTCGGGGGTCGTCTTATACGCCGGGTATTGAGGTCCGGGATAGGAAAACTTCTGATTATCTGCCCAGGCCGGCTCCCGTGTGTTGCTGCAGGCAGGGGCCGGCCAGAGCAAGTAAAAACTAATACTGTATACTAAAAACCAGGGTACCTCCAGCTGTCGTGAAACTACAACTCCCAGCACGGCAAAGGCTGTCCAGGCATGCTGGGAGTTGTAGTTCTACAACAGCTGGTGGCCCCCTGGTTTTTAGTATACAGTATTAGATTTTAGCTGCTCTGGCCGTCCCCCGCCTGCAGCCACACATGTGAGCCGGCCCGGGCAGATAATCATAGGTATTCCTATGCCGGACATCCCTGTGTCCCGAAAAATCTTTTCGGGACATAAGGATGTCCGCCGGTCACTTACCATTCCCCAGCGGCGCGTGTCCTCCTGCGATCCTGCGTCTCTATGGTTGTACGCACGGGACGTCAGTGACGTCACGTGCCAACAACCATAGAGGCAGAGGAGCGCAGGACCAGGAGGACGCGTGCCGACGGGGGCCTGGTGAGTGACCGACCGTGCTATCTTAAGTGATCCGATCACCGCTCACCGGTCCCGGCACCTACTGCTATAGTCCATAGGCCATAGCAGTAGATGGTGACCCGGGCCGGAGGAGCGGTGATCGGAACACTGTGGGGGCAGACCAGTACAGACATACAGCCTGCAGCCATACACTGTAAATGAGCTGCCAATCTAATGTGGGGGGAGCTGCCTACTATTGTGGGGGAACTGCTGACCTAATGTGGGGGGAGCTGCCTACAAATGTGGGGGGAGCTGCCTACAAATGTGGGGGAGCTGCCTACTATTGTGGGGGAACTGCTACTAATGTGGGGGAGCTGCCTACTAATGTGGGTAACTGGTGACCTAATGTGGGGTAACTCCCGACCAATTGTGGGGGAGCTGCCTACTATTGTGGGGGAACTGCCGACCTAATGTGGGGGAACTGCCGACCTAATGTGGGGGAGCTGGCAATCTAATGTGGGGGAACTGGCAACCTAATGTGGGCGAACTGGCAACCTAATGTGGGGGAACTGCCAACTTAATGTGGGGGGAACTATACTGCCTACCTAATGTGGGGGAACTATACTGCCTACCTAATGTGGGGGGAACTATACTGCCTACCTAATGTGGGGGAACATGATGCCTACCTAATGTGGGGGGAACTACAAGGTACCGTACATCGCAGTAGGAGGGGTAGTCTTATATGGCGAGTATATCCCAAATTCTATATTTTAACTGTAAAAGTTGGGGGTCGTCTTATACGCCAAGTCGTCTTTTACGCCGGCATATACGGTATGTTTATAATAAAACACCAATTTAAGTAATATGTACTTATCTTTTAATACATTTCCCTTAATAACACATTTATAATAAAAAAAAAGTTATAAAAAACTATATGGTGGAGATTTCTCAAAACCTGTGCAGAGGTTCTTTCATTTTTAAGACCTTCTTTCATTTTTAAGAAGGTCTGTGAAAAAAGAAGCACTTTCCTCTGCACAGGTCTTGATAAATCTCCCCAATAGTAAGCAATCTCTCTTGGTAGATGGTTCAGAGGTTAGCACAGCTGCTATGCAACAGGCATTTGTGCTTTTATAAAAAAAAAATATATGTACATTATTCCCTTTCTTTACATTTCATCTGGGCACTTTTCCTCCCATTAACCAGATGCATAGTGATTAACAAAATATAGGGAAACGGGTAGGCCAAACGATCCCTGGTTGTAGGTATGGTTGTGTATCCTATACAACCTGAAGAATGATGGGTAAAAAATAGGTAACCACTGTCATCTAGTTTGGTCAAGTATATACAAAATATAGTTCATACTTAAAATATATAAGCTGGCTCTAACTGCTGCATTTGGCCGCTGCCAGCTGGCTGGCCGGCTGTACCAGTGAGCCAGGGAAGGGAGATGTGAAATGGCTGCAGATCTTTCTTTCTTTCTGCAGTGTCTGTGTTAGGAGCATGTGCTCCTTCTGAATAATACAGCATAGCCTATTGATTGCAATTATAGGATCATTGTTAAAGGGGTACTCCGGCCCTAGGTATCTTATTGCCTATCCAAAGGATAGGGCATAAAATGTCTGATCGCGGGGGTCCCACCGTTGGGGACTCCCGCGATCTCCCTGCTGCACCCACTTGTCGTCATCAGCCTCATGGAGCGAAGATCGCTCTGTGTCTGATATCTCATGATACAGGGGCCAGAGTATCGTGATGTCCATGCTCCGCCCCTCATGATGTCACGCCCCGCCGCCTCAATGCAAATCTATGGGAGGGGGTGTGGCAGCCGTCATGCCCCTCTCATAGCCTTGCATTGAGGGAGCAGAGCGTGACATCACGAGGGGCAGGACCGTGACATCACAATACTTCGGCCCCTGTATCATGAGTCATCAGACACGGAGTGATCTTTGCTCCATGAGGCTACTGACAAGTCGGTGGGGTCCCCAGCAGGAGGACCCCCATGTTCAGGCATCTTATTCCATATCCTTTGGAGTACCCCTTTAAATGGCCACTGTCATTATGTCCTAGTGTTCAGACCTCCACCGATCAGGAGAACGAGCCGGGTGAAATTTGTGCTCAGTGAGTTCTCTCCCAGCTTAGTGTCACGTGAGCGAGACAAACTCTCCATGTCTATGAGAGTGTCACAATCACGTGACACAGGCAGAGGGGGAGGGAAGCAGGGACAGGAGTACGCGGCAGTGCAGACTTCTCCTGGCTCATTCTCCTCCTGATTGACGGAGGTCTGAACACTCAGAACATCCCCTGTCGATCAAAATTTTTGACATGTTGCTAGGACATGTCAAAGATTTTGCATAATGACAGGTACTCTTTAAAGATGTTTGAAAACTTTTAAAATCATCCTTTTTTTTTTACTAGCTGAAGTGTCATAGAAGCAGTGCCCAGCCCATCCCAAGACCCCATCCCCACCCCCAGAAAAATGAGCCCATGCTAATGTTTGGAGTTTATATTGAGAACAGATATACAGTGGAGCAAAAAAGTAATTTTTAAGTTCTCCCACTTTAAAAGATGAGAGAGGCCTGTAATTTTCATCATAGACATACTTCAACTATGAGAGACATAATGAGAAAAAAATCCATAAAAATCACATTGTCTGATTTTTAAAGAATGTATTTGCAAATTATGGTGGGAAATAAGTATTTGGTCAATAACAAAAGTTCATCTCAATACTTTGTTATATACCCTTTATTGGCAATGACAGAGGTCAAACATTTTCTGTAAGTCTTCACAAGAGTTTCACACACTGTTGCTGGTATTTCGGCCCATTTCTCCATGCAGATCTCCTCTAGAGCAGTGATGTTTTGGGGCTGTTGCTGGGCAACACGGACTTTCTACTCCCTCCAAAGGTTTTCTATGGGGCTGAGATCTGGAGAATGGGTAGGCCACTCCAGGACCTTAAAATGCTTCTTATGAAGCCACTCCTTTGTTGCCCGGGCAATGTGTTTGGGATCATTGTCATGCTGAAAGACCCATGTTCAATGCCCTTGCTGATGGAAGGAGGTTTTCACTCAAAATCTCATGACACATGGTCCTATTCATTCTTTCCTTTACACGGATCAGTCGTCCTGGTCCCTTAGCAGAAAAACAGCCCCAAAAAATGATGTTTCCAGCCCCATGCTTCACAGTAGGTATGGTGGTCTTTGGATGCAACTCAGCATTCTTTCTCCTCCAAACACTACGAGTTAAGTTTTTACCAAAAAGTTCTACTTTGGTTTCATCTGACTATATGACATTCTCCCAATCCTCTTCTGGATCATCCAAATGCTCTCTAGCAAACTTCAGATGGGCCCTGACATGTACTGGCGTAAAGGGCGGAGGAAACCTTTTTTTTTTTTTTTTTTTTTTAAATCAACTGGTGCCAGAAAGTTAAACAGATTTGTAAATTACTTCTAAAAAAAAAAAATCTTAATCCTGCCAGTGCTTATTAGCTGCTGAATACTACAGAGGGAATTATTTTCTTTTTGGAGCACAGAGCTCTCTGCTGAATCACGAGCACAGTGCTCTCTGCTGACATCTCTGTGCATTTTAAGAACTGTCCAGAGTAGGAGAAAATCCCCATAGCAAACATATGCTGCTCTGGACAGTTCCTAAAATGGGCAGAGATGCCGGCAGAGAGCACTGTGCTCGTGATGTCAGCAGAGAGCACTGTGATCCAAAAAGAAAATAATTTCCTCTCTAGTATTCAGTAATAAGTACTGGAAGGATTAAGATTTTTTTAATAGAAGTAATTTACAAATCTGTTTAACTTTCTGGCACCAGTTGATTAAAAAAAAAAAAAAAAAAGTTTTCCACCGGAGTACCCCTGTAAGCAGGGGGACACATCTGGCACTGCATGATTTGAGTCCCTGGTGGCGTTGTGTGTTACTGATGGTAGCCTTTGTTACTTTGGTCCCTGGCACTGTTGTCAGACAGAAGTTTTTTCCTGGAATACCCCTTTAACCCCTTTCCGCAAATGGACGTTCATTAGCGTCCATTTGCGGCTCCTGAGGTATGACGCGCGCTCAGCAGGTGAGCGCGCATCATACCCGGTGGGTCCCGGTTACTATAAGCAGACATGTCCGAACTATAAAAATATATCGTTAATTAAACCCCACGGTCAATGGCGTACACGTAAAAAAATTCCAAAGTCCCAAATAGCGTATTTTTGGTAATTTTTCATACCATAAAAAAATGAATAAAAAGTGAGCAAAAAGTCCAAATCAAAAATGGTACAGATAAAAACTTCAGAACATGGTGCAAAAAATTAGCCCTCATACCACCCCTTATACAAAAAAATAAAAAAGTTATTGGGGTCAGAGGATGACATTTTTCAGCGTATTAATTGTGGTGCATGTAGTTATAATTTATATAAATTGGGTATCCTTGCAACCATATGGACCTACAGAATAAATATAAGGTGCAATTTTAACCAAAAACTGCACTGCGTAGAAACGGAAGCCGCTAAAAATTACAAAATGGCTTTTTTTTTTTTCAATTTTGCCCCAAAGCCCTCATATGGATTTTTAAGTGGAAAATTGAAACTGTTATGATTTTTAGGTGAGGAGAAAAAAACAAAAGTGCAAAAATGAAAAATCGCCAAAGAGTCAAGGGGTTAACTTTTATGTGTCATTTTTCACTTTTGCCCTCCGCAGACTCACTTGTATCCAATTGTCCCTGAGCTAGTGGGAAAAAACTACCTGCTATGATGCCTCCTATACACTGCAGCCACACAGGAAAAGTCATCCTGCTCCTCAATATCTCTAAAGCATACCCTATTAAGGAGCAGCAGTATGGAGGACATTATAGAACAGTATTGAGCAGTGTAAGCTATGAATCACGTATTGAGCTAACATAATGCGTACTATCTTACTATCGTACTTATCGTTCTGACACAATGTGCACCTGCTCGTCCCACTTTATAGACTTCTATAGGCAGTATAAAACCTGATACTTCTTGAGACTGATTAAATAACTGATAACTGATGTTTTTTTTTTGTAGTATTTCAGAATACATGCTGATTTTTTTTAACCTAATATATGAAGAAATAGTTATTTTTCTCTAATAAAATATAGCGCAAAGATGTGTTTTATATTTGTTTGCACTATTGATTTATGAACAATGTGTTGAAAGGTTAGTGATTATTTAAGAATCCAGCTCTGGAAAGTAACTAGGCAACTGGAATACCAAACTTCCAACGCATTATCTAGCTTGCTATGGATATTCATATGCTGGGACAGCAGTTATATAGCAAAGATCGCACCATGGAAGCCCAGATGTGACCTAACAGGAAGATGTAACATTAGTGAGATAATTAAATAGATCAGGAGATAAGGGGGGTTAGGAAAAAACATGTAAGTACCATTCTTTTGTATAATTCCATATTCAAACCCCCTACAGTTTATTACCAGAAATATAGTTTATGTCCAAACTACTAGCTGTAATTAATACCCTGAATGCTATTGATGGTCTGTGAATGGGGGTAGCCATGGAGACTGGGACACTAGAAAATAATTGTCTGACATCTATAGTATCATAAGAAATGATTACCTAGAATGTAGAATATTGCCCATTAATACCTGCAACTCTGTGACTGGCGTGTCATATAGGTCGGCTTGTCATTAGGACCGGGGTACCAGAGAATAATTGCCTAGCATCTTAAAAGTAATAAAAACTGATTCTCAATATCTTAAAAAAAATGCTTTTAACTCTTGTTTGTAAACATAACTCCGTTAAAGGGGTCTGTTCTGCAAATAATGAGTAACAACAGCACATAGACTAAGATGACAATGTGTACTAAATAAATAAATAAATGGCATTGTTTATTGGAATTGTTCCCCTACCATCTAATTTTGTAAAGAATTGGAAACCATGCTATGAAATTACTTTCTAGTTTTTCAGTTCAATCGATCCATTTAATCCATCTGGGTGTAAATGCTGTCATTTATGAATTCAGAATCTTTACCTCTGTTTAATAAGATCTGTCGACTGTGACTTTAGGCTGGAATTTGTTCATTGGGTAAAATTTTAATACCATCACACTGCTCTTCATGAACGTCTGGAAGAGAGTAAAACAAACTGTGTTTACCATTGAATCTACAGCCATTTAGAGTTTTTTTTATTTTTTTTAAAGGAAGGCTATGCTAGAGCGCACCGATAGATTCTTATCGACAATGCATATGAAACTAGATTTGAGGAAGGATTTTATTTACTCCTCTTCCATTACTTTGGAAACAGATCTCATTGTATTCCTGTCATTCGAAAAACTTTTGACATGTCCATGGGTGTCGGCAGGGGTGGAAAAGGTAAGGTGCTTGGACAAGGGAAAGTGCTGAGGAAGAGAGAATGAATATTTATTGATGAATATCTCCTGAACAGCTTCACTGATTTTTATCCATTAAAACAGGGTTACCCCCACTACCTATCTACCTAAATAGTCAGGTTATTGTGGTAGATGCTGCTTTAAAGGGAAACTGACACCAGCATCACCTGATGGTACAGGTGGGTGACACTGTTTACAATGGTGTTTACTTTTTTTTATGTTGCTTGGTTCCGAAACATTTCACATAAAAATTTTTTATTAAAGGGGTATTCCGGGATCTAACATTTTATCCCCAATCCAAAGGATAGGAGATAAAATGTCTGATCGCGGGGGGTCCGCCACTGGGACCCCCCGCGATCTCGCTGCAGGGAAATTGCAGGGAGATCGCAGAGGGTCCCAGCAGCGGCCCCCTGTGATCATACATCTTATCCCCTTATTCTTTGGATAGGTTATAAAATGTTAGATCCCGGAATACCCCTTTAACAATGACTGATCTTGTTATTTACCAAATTTCATGTAGAATCTGTAATTCCTCTTATGTTGGTTGTACTTTAAATAAAGTTAAGATCAGGATAGCAGAACATATTAATAACATTCAAAAAGGTCTGTTACATGCTGTAGGTGTGGCCAGACATTTTACTTCCATCTATGGAGGTGATCTGGAATCCTTTTCTTATGTAGCATTTGAAAGGTTTTTTTTTTTTTTCGTTCCTCCAGAGGCAAAGATTGGTAACACCTATTGAATTCCAGAGAAGCATTTTGGATACTTATATACCATAAGGTCTGATTTGGCTAAACTACCTTTTGTATTTTTAGTAATCCAATTGTCCATATTCTTTCATGTTTTCCTTTTTACATTCTTTTATTTACCGTATTTATTTATTTATGTTAAAAGCGTTTATTTATAACTTTTAGAACACAAAAATGTATAACAACACCGCACAAGCATGGAACCCCCCAGAGCATCAACCCATACAGGGAAACAGAAGCAAGCAAGTAATACAAATTGAAGTAGTTCCAAGGGGCTTCGCGCCCAACAGTACACACATCCATACTACACACACTCATGCACACCACAGTCACTCACGCGGTAGAACACCTCCAGCCCAACACCCAATCATTAAGGGGGTATGTATTACTGAAGGGAAGCTACATGCTCAGGAGGGACCACCGACTCCCCCAACAGTAGCCATGGCATCCATACTTTATCGAATTTTTGGTGGCATCTATGACTAATATAGAGAGTCATATATAGTGGGACATTTGTTAACCAGGTTAAACCATTGAGTAGTGTAGCATCTTTCCATGCCATAATCACTATTTTGCGCACACAAAACAGGAGGAAACGTATGATTAGGCACCTATGGGAGCCAAACTCCAGATCCTTAATGACACCAAGCAAGCAAACACCTGGGGAGAACACAAAGGGAAACTCAAGGTGGTCCAACAGGAATTGCATAATATCTTTCCAAAATGGTTCCACACATGGGCAACTCCACATAGCATGAAACAGGGAGCCTACCTCCATTTGACAGCAGAAACAAGTATCTAAGGAAGAAAGACCAATACGGAAAAGTTTAACCGGAGTATAGTGCAATCGCAATATAAGTCTAGACTGGATGAGCATATCTCTAGCGCTAACTACAGAAGGATAATATGTTTTTGTAACTTCCTTCCACTGGTCTTCAGACAACCCTGGAATATCTGCCACTCACTTTGGATAAACTAAGTCAAAAGGATCGGATCACACAGATTGGAGCAGCGCATATGCCTGCGTTAGGGGATTGACATGGTCAGTGGTACCCAGGAGCAACTTCACTTCAGAAAAGGCCGGAGTTACATCTAGAGAGCCAAATTGCACCATAGTCATATGTCTCAACAGGAGTTAACGAAAATGGGCACTTCTAGGGATTTGAAAATGTTCACACATTTCTTGAGAGGGGAAAGAGGGAAATTCCCCCAAATAAATGTATAGCAAACTTGATCCCATGATCATTCCAGAAGACGGCTGCCTCCAACTCCCGTAGGTGCTCAAAGTGAGGATTCCCCCACAGGAGTGCTCTTGGAGACATAGCCGGCATCGGGAAGTGTCCTGAGACCATGACCACACCTCTGCTACCGTTTTAACAGTTGGGTAGTGTGAGTATACCTATATAGGGCATTAGGGAGAGTCTCATATGAACCCATAATAGCACCCGCTAGATCAGCCAGATCCAGGTCGATCCACCGGGCAGCATATACCAGTTGCGATGCCAGGAAATAGTTAGACCGCCACATTGCTTTGATGCCTGGAGCAGCGCCTGACCCAGTCTCGGAGATTTGTCCTGCCAGTAGAAGGATCTCAGGATACCACTCAGCTTCACGAAGAATTTCTTAGGGGAAATTACAGGGGACAGATGAAAGACATACAGAAACTTAGGAAGATAAATCATTTTAAAGATGTTAATCCTACCCGCCAACGAGAGAGACAAGGAATTCCACAATCGCAACCGGGTAGCCATAGAGGACAACACCGGATCAAGGTTCAATGCCAAATAATCCCCCAGGCGAGCAGACATTTCCACCCCAAATATCTAAACTGAGTAACCACCTGCAATCCATGTGGGAGAGGAGGTAGGCAAAGGCATCAAGGAAGAATTATCCCAATTGACTTTAAGACCGAGAAGCAACCAAAGGAATCTAGGACATCAAATAATGCCCCAAGGGAACCCTGTACATCGGCCAAGTAAACTAAAGTATCGTCCGCATACATGGAAACCCTTTCTTCCATTGATCTCCTACTTAACCCATGAATCAGAGGAGAGGCCCAGATGGCCGCTGCCAGGGGCTCAACAGCCAGAGCAAACAGAAAGGGGGACAAAAGGGCATCCCTGCCGCATACCCCTGCTCAACAAAAAGGGTCCAGAGACATCCAAATTTATATGTATTCTTGCCCTAGGAATGTCATACAACAACCGTACCCATGTCTGGAACCTTGAACAAAAACAGAGAATCCTTTTGACATTCTTTTAGCTATATTCTACATTTATGTTTAGGCATTATTGCTGTATTTTTTTAGTTTATTTGTACAGGTTGCACTAGATATACTTTTTAATACTACTGAAATGTTTTAAAATTTAAATGGATTGAAATTACTTCTTTACTTCCTCTTGATACTAGGTGAATACATTAATAAGCTGTGTGGATTGGTCAATATTTGTTTTACATGCATGTAATGCATACCTTTTCATAGATTAAGTGCCTAGTTACTTGAAATGCGTCGGTCTGATGCAATTTTCTACCATTATGCCATGTACTTACATCAACTGCCCATGCTTCAAGTTTCTTTGGAGCCATGGATTAATCTGACAATTTTTCCAGGAACCGGAAGGCATTAGAGGCCTTTAGTGAAAATTGCAAATTAAATTTGTTTTAGACCCTACCCTTCTGGTACCGAGGCTCAGAAAGTTGGGATTATTATGTCCCTTCTGCAAGGGAGTCCCCAAGAATGACTATTTTCCCTTGATGCCCCGAATTGTCCTCAGTGGATTCTTTGTGATCAGCTTTGAGTCTTTTGTATGCTAAATCTCAGCTTCGTACCTTGAAACAAGGATGTAGACATGTGGGGGACTGACTTTAGAAAATGGTGTGTGGCCTCCAAATAAAAGGAAAAAAAATTGCTTTTATTTGCCAGTTTAGATTGGGCCTCTATATTAAGATTAGTAATCTTAAAAACTATTTTCCTGAAGCATTAAGTGGTTACTATTATTTCTTTTTCTTGGGAATAATACTTGTTTTATCACCAAGTGTAGGTTCGGTTTTCCTATTTTCAGACACTTATTTTTCTATCTGCCAGGTGCAAACAGTTGGTTACATAATGTTTTAACCCAGTTGGTTGCATATCTTTTTAACCCTTTCTTAGTTATGTCACCTAATATGTCTTAGTTATGTCACCCAGGTGACGTAATATGTCACCTGGGTAGGAATAAAAGTGTTTTTGTGCATCAAAAGTCTCCTCAGTTTTAAAGACTACACTTCTACAAATACTTGTTCTGAGATGAATTGCCATATAATCCCTGCGGCACAATTGATCGTATAATGTTCCCAACTGCTATAATAATATCATTATTAGGGAATGCTGAATCAAATGGTAAGCTTGAACGCCTTGGTGTAATCTTTAAAGAAGATTTTGAGAAAGGATGTCCAGTATGCAAGTGGCATATTATATCTATTTTAGTCTTAAATTAATCTGAAGAGCAAACATGTTCAGCACTTATTATAACAGCATGGTACTCTCTGTTCTGCCTCATAGGAAGGGTCCCAAGAACAGAATGCACCTATGATGTCTTCATGAGGCAAGCCCATATTTTAAGCTGGTCTTGTACCATGCACTTTATATTCATTGGCTCAGATACTGACTGAAGGCTGGTTTGTGCAGCTTTATTTATATTCCCTTTGGCAACACGCAAGGCTGTTCTTCTGGACAAGTTTAGCACCATGTGCTGAGTGTGTCTCTTTCTCCCAAGACTTTTAGATTGTAAGCACCTAAATGAGCAGAGAACTCTGTGATATTTGATGGCACTATATAAATACAAATGATATTTATTAAAAAAAAAAAAAAAAATACATCATGTTTGCCCATTGCTAATTCAGTTTTGACATTTCTTGAGTGTATTATGTGCAGGAAAAACTTACATGGTGACATTAGGCTAAATCATTTCAGCCTCTTCATTCTCAGGGTTAATGGGGCCCACATGTTGAATGAAAAAAAAAATTGCATAGCCTTACAGTATGGAATCCCTTTTTTTGGGTATGAATAACACTTTTAAGGAAAACTACTAACATTCATGTTAACTGGTCTTTAATTGTAGACAGAGCTGTGACAGAAAGCTCCTTCTGCATTTAGCTACCTTCCAGCCAAACAAAGGGTTGTGAAGAAGAGGATAATGAAATGGCTGGAATCCAAAAGCGCTGTGCTTGCGGGCAATCTCACCATGTGTTAAACTTAGTACCCGTCTGTTGACATTTACGAATACATAAGGGGGAGGTTGAGGGATACATCTTTGTTATTCTTGTGGCCACTAAATACCATCTAAGCAACATTTTCCAGCCTGCTTCCTGCAAGGAGGTATTAATAGAGAGTTTGGAGGTAGTGGTAGCTCTATCAGCCCAGTCCTTCAGCTCGGCTGATCTCCCAAGATCTGACTCCCAGGCTAACATATATGGAAGCTTAGTGGCTGACCCTAAAAGAATACTGTACATAGTAGAGATAGAGCCTCTAGTAGAGCTGGGCGGTATGACCAAAAATGTGTATCACGGTATTTTTGTAAGTTATGGCGGTGGGGTACTGGGGACGGGAACGTCCCAGAACCATCAGCCTGTCACAGAGCCGTCAGCCTATCACCGGCCACAGCGATGTCCCGCCTCGGCAGGTGATTGGCTAAGCCCACTGTCATGTAAGGAACCGGCCGGCTTCATACATGACAGTGCGCTCAGCCTATCACCAGCCGCAGCGATGTCCTGCCTTGGCAGGTGATAGGCTGAGCGCATTGTCAAGTCATGTACAGTACAGCGCAGCGGCTGATAATTATTTGTGGGGGGGATAGAGGAGCAGCGCTCGTGGGTCACATATGATTAGTTCCCCGATGTGGAGGACAATGAAGCGCTGGGCTGATAATTCATTGGGGGGAAAGAGAAGCAGAACAGAGCCTGCAGGTCACATATGATTAGTTCCCCGATGTGGGGAAAGCCGCTGCGGCTGATGATTCATTCATTCGAGGGGGGGGAGGGGCCAACCGATATTGCGGCATGGGAAAAGTTCATATCGTGCAGGAAAAAAAATTCGGTATTCGGTATGAACCGGTATACCGCCCAGCACTAGCCTCTAGTATCCGAGAAGTTAATGCAGAGTGACCAGGGCCGGTTTTAGGCAAAGTGTGGACCTGGACATAACTAAAAGTGGGGCCCGAAATGCTAAAATATTGTAACAACGATATGGTCACATTCAGCCAATTCAGGTACAGTGGCATGGTAGGAACATTGCTATTGTCTTAAACAATCAGGGGCACACGCCACAAGAAATATGTCCCCTCTAAAAACACACAAAATATTTACATGTTTAGCCCTGCTTCAGGCAAGCTGCAGAGCCAGACAGAAGGCCAGTGGCAGCTGCCAAACATATTTAGTGTATGTTCACACAGCGGAATGTCCATGTGGAATTCTGCAGGAATATTTTGGACGGACATTCGGCTGCAGCAGATTCCGATTGATTTCAATGGAAATCTGCTGCACTGTTCACATGTGGAATTTCCACGACAAAAACATGTTTCTGACATGAAAATCCCGACTCTGAACTCCACAAAAAGAACAGATGTGTCTATTCTTTTTGTGGATTGAGCTTGGAAATGCACTGCCGTCTATTTCCGAGCAGTACTAGTGGATTATTCAAATGTGCGAAAAGTCTGCATGTGTTTTGAAGGCGGCCATTCTGGACATTTTACGCTGTGTGAACATGGTCTTACAGCCACAGCTATCCATGCGTGCCCCCTCCACAGAAGATAATTACTGGCCGAGAGGGTACGGTGATGTTCAACAGGTGTGGGGTTAATTTACTACATGTCCCGTTTCTTTAAGTAGCACAGGGTAACATGGCATAAGGTCCCACAAATTCCACACACATTCCCACACCACAGACCTGGCCTCTATAAGTTATGTCCCACCCTCAGACTTCTGTCCAGAGTCCCAGCTGGCTGAGCTTACCCAGGGCTGGCATCATGCTGTGTCCACTGCGCACATGCAACCTCTTGCTGTCTCCTCTATCCGCCATCATCTGGTACTAGTGTACCAGAATGTTATGTGACATTGTACTACGGACACTGACTTGACATAAATATATATTATATATACACACACACACACACACATATATATATATATATATATATATATATATATATATACATACACAGTTCCCAACTTCCCACTGACCAAACCACACTGACTACAGCAGTTACATTTCTATAGTGGTGCAAATTTGCCTTTCAGGAGCGGGAGCTGTCTTACCCAGCATTTCCAGGCTCCTGAATGGCACATCTGCTTACACCAGTGTTTCACAGTCAGACCTTGTACTGATTAGAGTAAAGAGTCTTTACAGGGTCTGACTGTCACACACAGCTTTCTCAGGCTTCTAAATGGCACATCTGCTTAGAACAGCAACCATATGACCGCTATTTAAAGGGGTACTCCGGTGCTTAGACATCTTATACCCTATCCAAAGGATAGTGGATAAGATGCCTGATCGCGGGAGTCCCGCCGCTGGGGACCCCCTTGATCTTGCACACGGCACCACGTTTGTAATCAGTCCCCGGAGCGTGTTCGCTAATTACCGGCGACCACAGGGCCAACGGCGTGTGATGTCACGCCTCCGCCCCCGTGTGACGTCACGCTCCATCCCTCAATGCAAGCCTACGGGAGGGGGCGTGATAGCTGTCACGCCCCCTCCTGTAGACTTGCATAGAGGGGCGGAGCGTAATGTCACACGGGAGCGGAGGCGTGACGTCACACGCCGTCGGCCCTGTGGTCGCCGGTAATCAGACCCGGAGCGAACACGCTCCGGGGACTGATTACAAATGGGGTGCCGCGTTCAAGATCACGGGGGTCCCCAGCAGCAGGACTCCCGCGATCAGGCATCTTATCCCCTATCCTTTGGATAGGGGATAAGATGTCTAAGCACCGGAGTACCCCTTTAAGGAACATGTGTTTTCTGAAGTTTGCATGTGAATAAATGGATCCAGCTATATGAAGATATGATATTCAGGAGAATAGAAAAGCTAGATAAGAATATCTGACCTAGCTTTTCCATGCTCCTGAATGGCATATCTGCTTATAGCTGAATCCCTTTATGAACATGCAAACTTCATAAATCATATAATTATCCCTGCAATTATGGCCATGTGCTTGCTGTACTAAGCAGATGTGCTATTCAGAAGCCTAGAAAAGCTGGTAGATAAAGTAAATTGGGTAATTTGCATTAATAATAGCAAGAGCGAGCGATAATGGACACATGTTGCAGGGAGCGGGCAGGATTGGACACACATGGTGGGAGCAGGCAGTAATGGTCAAAAATTAATTGGGAGCAGACGCAGCACTGTAATAGTACCTTACAGTAAGTGGGTTGTTCCTGCGTACTGCTATACTATTACAGTGCAGTGTGAGAATAGCAATTACACCTGCGCCATAACTTGCAGGTGCCTGCAGTATTATACAGCTGATGCCCTGCTCAAATGGGGTTGTGTAAATATCACCATAAGCAGCATTTACATTTATTTATAATATTTATGGCGTAATCATGCCTTTTCTTAAATTTACATACACACTTGTGATTTGAAATTATAATGGGCATTACAGGGTTGTTCAGTGTCGCTCCACTGGGTATGGAGGCAGATGGCAGAGCTGCTGCAGTACGCTAATTGCGGCTCCCCTGCCCGTTGGTACGCAGCTCCCTGCTGCATTTTTATTATGTACCGAAGATGAATAAAGTGTAATGATCATCTACAGTGGGTGAGTGCTGTTATTTCAATCTGCCTTATGATTGCTTGATGCTCTGTTACTGAGCAACACCCTGAATATAGATAGCAGTAAATGTTTTCGCACACCCTACATGTGAACACTGTCTGATTACACTGATAGTGCCAGACCAGCTCTACTATTGTAAACACATAAAGATATTCCGCAACATAAAACAGAAAAGAACAAAAGATGTGTCTGCACTCACCACAGTATTCAAATACAGTTCATGCTTTATTACAGCACAACATCATCGAACAAAGTCGAGGCACATCTTTCACCCGGGGTGCAGGGAGGGAGAGCCAATGACATGAGCGTGTAGCTAGAATGACAGCGCAGTTTCGCGTCAAAGACGCAGACCTGACGAAACACCTTGCGAAACACGTTGTCTCTATGTTATTTTAAACAATAAACCTGCTTGGTTTTACCTTGGCTACCTGCTGTGAATTCGTAACAGACAGCCACCCTGCAGCGCCAGATCGCGATGCTCACCAGCGAGGGGTATACACCTCTCCAATTTATAAATTTACAAACCACATATAAATACACTTACTAGGAAAAAAAAATAGTTGTGTACACTGGAGAAGCAGCTTTGGGGGCAGGACTATAAGCTTCATGGTGCTGTACACTACCTCCCGTCCTCTTCGTCTCGACTGCTCAGCTGTGTTACACCAGCAACAGGAAGACGGAAGAGGAGAGGAGGGGGTTCTTAAAAGAGCAGAGCACAGGCAGCACACACTGCAGTGTGGAGTGAGATTCTGCTGTTAGCAGTAATCAGCTACAACGAGGTGCACTCCCAAATGCTGCACTCTGCCCAACCCCTGTGAGTCAGGGAAGCTGCAGGGGGCCCTCTGGTGGATGGGGGCCCTGGGCAAGTACCCTGTTTGCCTACCCCTAATGCCGGCCCTGAGAGTGACTCATATAAAGTACCACAGTGACATTGACTACCTGACTTTTCAAACTAGACAAAAATGGGAAACTTGGTGAAAGCGAAACAATTCAGAATCAGGCAAACCATAAAAAGTATGAAAATGATCAAGTGATTTAATGCCCAATCTGTCGATGAAGTCACCTATGCGAAGAAGGCCTTGACTGGATGACCAGGAGAACGCCAGAGAAACCATACCAGGAGAAAACCTTGGATTAAAGAGAATCGGGGCCGCTGGGGTATGAGCTGACTGTAGAGGGAAGCGATTGCGAAGACCATCCCATCGAGCAAGCAATTGTGAAAGGACAGGAGAAAGAATCGGTTCTCTCTCTTTAGAGGGGAGCCACTGAAGGAACATCAACGGAGAGCAAGGTGATGCCAATACCTCGATGGTGACCCACTGAGGACAGGAGAGGCCCATATGAACTTGTGCAAGCTGACCCAATCTAGCCGCCTGAAAATATTTTTTGAGATTGGGCATCCCCAAGCCCCACTGGAGAGGAGAAGCATAAAGTACTTTGCAGCCTACCCAAAGAACCCCAAACAAAACGCAATAAATTTGATTGCAAACTATCAAAAGCTGCGGCCGGGACAGTCACTGGAAGGGAGCAAAATACATATTACAATCTAGGTAATACGTTCTTTTAATGGAGGCTATTCTACCCATCCACAACAAAGGGAAACTGGACTAAGTCCGCAGATCATTCCTGATCCAGCAAAACAAAGGGGGGTAGTTGACAGAATATAAGGAGGATATTAAAGGGGTCAACTGAATGCCCAGATAAGGCAAACTATGCTTACACCGCTGGAAATTGAAGGTGGGATTTTGATCCAAGGATTTATTCAGAGTTTTCTTCCTGGTATGCTTATGCCTTATAAGGGTTTTTACCTTCCACTGAATCAGCACAGTAAGGTTTTAGGTTTGAATTTCATGCACTCTTGTCTTTCCACTTTATAAAACTATTCAACTACGGAACATAGATAGGAAGTTTTGAGAGCAATATGAAACTAAATAGAATCAATGAGCTGGAGGAGCTGAGAGGGTGGAAAATATGGGATTTTTTATTGCAACTCCTGTTTGAAGTTCCCTTAGTTTTTCTTTATTTTTATTTTTTTCCTTCTAAATTACATTTTGTATTGATATATTGAAGTTACAATAGAGGGACAAATATATAATAAACTTGTCAAAGAGGTCATATTTATTCATGAGAGTACAATTTTCTCCCATAGAAGGTAAAAGGAAAATGTTAACAGTAAAAGTATATCCAATTTACACTCTCAAATCTCTGTAGTTTTTTTTTATAAGTACATCTAGAAAAATATTCCTTCTACCCCTCATAAATTTACACCACAGCTCCCTTTTCCATGTAAAAATGATTTGTGGTCTGCCATAGATAATTTAGTAAGATGAAAACTAGTACTATTTTATAGTTGTCCTTAAAGCTAAAGTGTAAACTATTTTAGATACTTTCGTCAGCAAAAAATGGGAATTTTCACATGGTTAAAATAAAAATGGTGCATTATAGCTTCTTTATTACACATTACACAGCCTCATTGTTTAGTCAATGGTGGGGAAATAATAAGTCATGTAAGACAAAATCTCCTTATGAAAACGGGCATTGATATGCAGAATCTTCCCTATGAAGGAATGTCAGCTAGCTGGCACACGAGTTAGGATGTAGTTACTGCTGAATATCAGTATAGTGAATCCAACATACAGTATCTTATGGGCAGAGACCTCCAGCAACCTTAATCCACTCTGGTTGTGACCCAAACATCATGTTGGGTATTTATATATTATACCCTTATTTTACTATATTGTAAAATGCCATTTAGAAATGATTAGTACATTAGTAAATTATGAAGCAAACTTACACTTGGTGAGTGTTTTTTTTTTTACAAACCGCTCACACACTTGGAACGCCTATAAAAGATATCCCATGTGGATAATCCGCTGCAATCCATTTCAGCTAGCTCCAGACCACACTGAATAGAAAGATAAAAAATACAAAAATTGGAGAGCGGACAGGATCCACTTGATCAGGGATATGAAGAAGGGGAATAATCCCCGCAATGCGTCGGATCTATATGTACTAGTACTTTTTATTGAATCGTCTTATGTTCATAAATGGTTTACCTTGTACACAAATAAGAAGTGTGTAGATAAGTAATAAGGACTATCGAGGAGTGCTTGTTGAACCAAGCGTAGTGAGGAAGGCGCCTCAAGTGGATATTGAAGGCGTTTAGGATTTGAGGGGGGTTTTGGACGTGCAAACCTCTCTCAGTGAAGTAAGTGTGGAGAAGTCTTTTAAATATCACTGCATGTACTTTAAAGTGGATCCTGTCCGCTCTCCAATTTTTGTATTTTTTATTTAGAAATTATAGAATTCACAGATTTCAAGCCTTTCCTTATGCCAAAAAAATCATCTTTTGAAAGCAATCTAAACACATTTTTGTTCTATTGTTTTGTTTAAAAAAAAAAGTGAAGCCACATCGCAACAAACTTAAAATATCTGAACTGTTAAACCGTCACAAAGAAATTCAAGAAAAGTACTGAAAAATGATTTTAAATGTAAGTACCCAGCAAGGGAAAACAACCTGTTGTGCTGAAACTGTAGCCGAACTACAAGGTACAAGATGCTTTCATGTCAGCAGGGAGCCCCGATATACCTAGAGGAACTTTGTAATAATGCCTCCCTATAATTTAACATTCTTACAGAATCCTAGTGGTAATACACAAGAATTATTAAAAGCAAGTAAAATGGATATGGAGGTCCAAGAGAAATGTCAAGGAGGACAAGAACTAAAGACGGTGGCTGGGAAATTACATGCAGCATAAATACAGGAAATCCAATTATGATCCCCGTAGTATCACCAGGTACATGCCAAACAAATATTAAGTACAAGGTGGACCAACAATGGTAAATGCTATCAGATGCAATATATAAACTTAAGACAACAGTGTGCAAGTAAACCGAATAGAGAGGATAGGCCTCTATATGACGCTGACATGTCACAGCATTCTTTACGCTGCCACCAGCTGATCCAGGGAGCTGGAGATGATTGGTCTCGGCGCCATATAACTAAGAGCTTAGTTCTGATCATGACAACGCCCCGGATGAAGCAATAGTGCAATGTGGGATTTGGTGCATGGCGTGGTATGCTATCCTCTCATTTCGGTTTACTTGCACACTGTTGTCTTATGTTTATATATTGTATCTAATAGCATTTACAACTATTGATACACCTTGTACTTAATATTTGGCATGTACCTGTAGATACTACGGGATTGGTTGTATTTATGCTGCATGTAATTTCCATCTTTATATTTTATCACATTGATAGTCTAATGTAGTTTGTTCTTCATTATAGTGAAAAGTATAGGATTAGGGATATACTCATCTGCCCTCTGTTGGAAACATAACTATACTTGGTTAGCAGGTTGCTACAACTGAGCCATGTTCCTCATGTGATTGATGGCCCTTATGCCACATAAGGGACACCTGATAGTGGTGCTAAGGCTTTAAAAGAAATTGCATTTAGATCCAGGAGGTTCAATTAACACCTCTGGTCTCGTGAAAATGCAGGATGATGTACAATTTCTGATGGAAACAATGAGATAAATGTCATTAACGCAGGAGTGGCCTGCATGCCAGACTGGGCGGTCGTGTTCTGTTTATTTATTTATTGATAAACAGGGAGTTTTTGGGAATGTTAAACTTTGTTTATTTACTGCTGTTTCTGTTTATGTATGTGCCCTCTGTGTGTGTGTGTGTGTGTGTGTGTGTTTGTACTCCAGAGACCTCCTCCACCCGGCTAGTGTGCTTAATGTGCTTACTTCTGTCATGTATGAGTCTTCCAACCATTATGGGGACATTCAAAATTGTAAGCTGGAATGTCCGGGGCTTGAACTCCAAATCCTAGCGAGCCCTCTGTCTGGATTTTGTAAAATAAAAGTACTAAAAAAAAACCTCATTAATCTGTTTACAGGAAACGCATATCACTGGCCAAAAGGTTTTGGCTCTCAAGCAGGCGTGGGTTGTGAGGGGTTACCATGCTACCAACTCTTCTTTTTCTAGGGGGGTTTCTCTCCTGGTCTTTAAGTCGCTTCCTTTAGGGGTGTCCCAGGCTGTATGTGATCACTTCAGTAGATTTCCATTCTACATTGCTCCCTGATGTCCTTTAGTTTTACATTAGTGTCTGTCTATGTCCCTCCTCCCTTTCAGGTCACTGTGCTGGATGTAATTACGAATAAGTTGGTGTCCTTCCCATCTGACCCTGTTCTTTTTATAGGTAATGTTTATGCAGTTCCTGATCCCTTGGTTGATTGCACCAGAGCTGCGCACCCGGGTTTTTTCTCGCTCAATTCTTGACACCTGGCATTGGGTCTCACGGATGTATGGAAATGGGAATTCCTGACTGTAGTCTGTATTCTCATATTGAATCTTGGTGCACAGAGCTTGCCTTTGCCTCAGCGGATCTTCTGCCAGCGGTATGAGATATCATGCACACTAGTAGAGGGATCTCAGGCTATTCTGCCATCATCCTTACCCTCAATCTAGGCCCCTGTCCCTCCTCTAAGATCTGACAGATGCAACCGGGGAGGCTTCTGGAGGAGGAGGTTTCTGAGGCTCTGGGTGTGGCAGACAGGGACTACTGGGAGCATAATGGCAGTCATGCGGATACCCTGTCCCAGTGGGACGCGTACAAGGCTACCATGCAAGTGGCATTTATAGTGGGGTGGCGGAACAGACCTCGTAGCCATGAATGACGTGTTAAAGGACTTCTATAGCAGTCTGTATTCTTCTAGCTCTCCCTTAGTCCAGGACAGGCTTCTACCTTTCCTGGAGGGTTTGCCTCTCACTCCCTTGACCTCTGCTCAGTCCTCCACCTTAGATAAACCTTTCTCGGCCAAGGAAGTAGCTCAGGCTATCCATGATTTGCCAAAGGGGAAGACTCCGAGTCTTGATGGTATGGTGGGGTATTGGTATAGGATGAATGAGGAGAGGCTTGTCCTTATTCTCCTGAAATTGTTCACAGCCACTGATGAACTAGGTGCCCTTCTGGAATCAATGAGGGAGGCATTGATTGTTGTCATTCTTAAACTGGTTGAGGATCCAACCCTGCTGGATTCATACCATCCTGTATTTTTACTTAAAGTGGACATTAAACTCATGACGAAGATTTTGGCAAATAGGCTCAACGGGATCATTGCCTCTGTAGTTCATCCTGACCCGACTGGGTTCATGCCAAATAAGGCCACTGACATTAATGTTCACAGGCTCCAGTTAAACATTGCTGCAGCTAGGGACAAGGCCTCACCTGGGTTCGTTGCCAGCCTTGATGTTTACAAGGTGTCTGAGTTAGTAAAGTGGCAGTATCTCTGGAGCCTGATGCAGGTTCTGCGGTTTGGGCCTCGGTTTTGCTCCTGGGTTTGCCTTTTGTAAGACTGGCTTAGAGCTCGGATTTGCACAAATCTGGAAGTCTCTGGCACGTTTCCCCTGGGCCGAGGGACATGTCAGGGATGCCTTTCATCCACTCTTCTGTTTGCCTTGGCAGTCGAGCCATTGGCAGCTGCTGTCCAGGCTTCTTCGTCTTTAACCCCTTAAGGACTCAGGGTTTTTCCATTTTTGCACTTTATTTTTTTCCTCCTCACCTTTTAAAAATCATAACACTTCCAATTTTGCACCTACAGACTTATATGGGGGCTTGTTTTTTGCAGCACCAATTGTTCTTTGTAATGACATCAGTAATTTTACCAAAAAATCTATGAAACAAAAAAATATATATATTTGTGGGACCAAATTGAAAAAAAAAAAAGTTTTTTTTAATGCTGGCTCCTTACTTTTTTGGTAAAAATTATACCTTATCTTTATTCTGTAGGTCCGTACGATTAAAATGATACCCAACTTATATAGGTTTGATTTTGTTTTACTTCTGGTGAAAATTATAATTGTCAGAAGATTGCATACACTGATCAATGCTATGCCATAGCATAGAATTGATCAGTGTTATTGGCACTCCATTGCTTCAGCCTGGATCTCAGGTATGGAGCAATCACCAATCGGATGCCGAGGAAGAAGGTAGGGACCCTCCTCGTGTGTCCTCTGCTGATCGGGACAGCGCGGTTTTACCGCTGTGATCCCAATCAGCCCGACTGAACTGCCAGAAAGCATTTTTTTTTATGCTGGACATCACCGCTAACGGTGATGTCCGTGATCAGCCACGGGTCCCGGCCATTGCTCGGTGTGGGGACCGACCCTATATGACGCGGTTCAGCGCCCCCGAGTTACATAATGGGAGCTGACTGACGCAGCTATGGACGTGGATGTATCGGCTCCTATCCTGCTTAATATGTGTTTGGAATAACGAAAAGGAAAAGAAAATAAACGATGAAAAACGTCTGAACAGGTCTGTGAATACCTTATCTTTTGTTCCTATTTATGATTGCCAAACACTCTGTAGTTGAATTTTATTCAATAAATATGTCCTACCATATCAGACCCTGTGTAGGATGTGCCCCAAAATATTTGATAAATGATGGATGCATTGGTTGGTTTTAGAAGCCTCGACCGATCTTCCTAGAAGGTTGTCTTAATCTGCACAGTGCTCCTTGGATTCCTCCTTGGTGGGAGGGAGGTGACTCGTTTCTCTAACTGTTTTGGAGCTAGTTCCACTCTGGGGGTTACTCAGTTCCTGCCTGTGTGTACCCTATGCCACAGCAGATCTTGAGTGGATATAACCTTGGCAGTAAAATTGCTGATGTATTGGTCGGTGGCTGCTAATAACGAAGTTCTCCTGTGTATTTTTCTCCCTGGGCTGTTGCTGATGTTTTTTATTTCTTATTGAAAATTGCAAAATAAATTATTTTAAAAAAAGAAAAATGTCATTACAGCAGATTATCGGCATTGTGAGGTTGCAGTGCATAAAACTTAGGACTCTTGTTTCTGAGGCTGAACAAGGACCAAAACCTATTACCAATTTTAAAATAAAGACAGAAACTAAAGTTGAAAGAAATCAGGTTGTTAGGATGCCCGTAGACTTTGCCTAGAGCGGCCTCATTACTATAGGATCGTAAAAAGTAGATCTATGTTACCCCAAATTTAAAGCGAGCGAAGCCGCGGGCAAAAACTAGTAGACTATAATGAGAAGCAATATTTATTTAAAATATGAACTATTTAACATATCAAATACATTTTAAGGGTACAGTAACACATGCCACTTACGAAGCCTATTTCATGCTGCCCAAAATCTGCTGCTGCAGCGGGAGATATGCTGCATAATCCCCGATCACCATACACATGCTTTCTGTTGGCAGCCCTGTGTGTGCAGCGAGTCTTAGAGGTGGGCCGTTCACCAGAGTTACTGTGACATGCAGCAACCGCCTCCAAAACTCACTGCAAACACAAGGCTGCTGCCGGATAGCTCTGTGTGCATGGTGATCGGGGATTATGCAGCGTATTTCCCGCTGCAGCAGCAGATTTTGCGCAGCGTGAAATAGGCTGCGTAAGCCGTATGTGGGACCGTATCCTTAAAGAGTAGCTACCGCCATCCTTTTTTTCAGTCCCTGCCTATTACCCATCTATCCCTAACCCCCTCCCTGCCTTTAAATTTTTTTTTACTATCTGAGAAATGCCTTTTTGTCTACCTGGTAGTGTACTAACTTACCAGGTAGACTGTAAGACTTCCCCAGCAGGTACAACATCAATGATGCCTGCTGGGGGGGGGGGGGCTGACTTCCACCCTTAGCTCATATATACAGGGTGCCTCCAGCTGTTTCACCACTAAAACTCCCAGCTTGCCCTGACATCTATTGGCTGTCAGGGCATGCTGGGAGTTGTAGTGGTGAAACAACTGGAGGCAGCCTGTGTTGAAAACAAAATCTTTATGGCCATGGCACTATCCCGATCCCCGCTCTCAAATCCCCCCCCCCCCCCCCGCTCCCCGTCCCACGCTCTCAGTCCCCCGAACCCGGCTCTCATACTGAAGTGCAGGACAGCAGCAGCGGTGTATATGCCGGGAGGCGGGGCCGGCGCGTGAGGCCAGGGAGCCAATGCGCACATCCTGTTCTCAGCGCTCGCTCCCACCTGTCTGATTGACAGGCAGGGAGCGAGCACAGGCTGACTGAATTAGGACCAATTTCCCGGCCGGCATCGGTCCTAATTCACTAGTAACGTTATGTCAGGCTGCAGCCGGCCACTAGGAGGGAGACCCCTAGTGGCCGGTTTTTAAATGTAAATGAATTCCATTTTGTCATTCACATTTACATTCTATAGAGAACTGCTATAATCCCAGGTAATTTCCATTTTACAATGTGCTACTCTACCTGGGGAATATATGTGGTAAAGGCTAATTTGATCTGTTAAATGGTTTAGGCTCCAAATCACATTTTGCTTCCCATTATAATCTATGGGCATTCCATTCTACTATTTTCACAGTATTCCATAGAAAACAGCTATAATCCCAGGTAATTTTCATTTTACAATATGCTACTCTACCTGGTGTACACTTGTGATGGTTTAGGTCCAAGGGTTTAGGTTGGGTGTTGATGAGTCAGTGAGTCAGGCCTTCTCTTTTTATATATAGATGAGCATTCCATTGTGTCATTCCCCTTGTCATTTCAAACAAACCAATTATAATCCCACTCAATCTCAATTTTAAATAATCCCACTGAATATGAAGAATATGCTGTAACGCCGAGCACTCTGGGTCCCGCTGCTTCCCCGGAGCGCTCGCGGCGTTACTCTGCTTGCAGCGCTCCGGTCGGCGCTGCTGACCGAGAGCGCTGCTACCCTGTCACCGGAGGGGATGCGATCCGCGGGACGGGACGTGCCCGTTCACGGATCGCATCCCATGTCCCTTCTCACCCGCTCCGTCCTTCCTCTGTCCCTGCCCGGCGCGCGCGGCCCCGCTCTCTAGGGCGCACGCGCCGGCTCTCTGAAATTTAAAGGGCCAGTGCACCACTAATTGGTGCCTGGCCCAATCTAGTCCAATCACTGTTTCTCCTATAAAACATCACTTCCCCTTCCTGTCCTTGCCGGATCTTGTTGCCTAGTGCCTACTGAAAGCGTTCCAGTGTGTCCTTGCCTGTGTTTCCAGAATCTCTGCTGTTGCCCCTGACTACGAACCTTGCCGCCTGCCCTGACCTTTCTGCTACGTCTGACCTTGCCTTGCCTTGTCCTTTTGTACCGCGCCATCTCAGCCGCCAGAGAGGTTGAGTCGCTACTGGGAGGAACGACCTGGGGGTTACCTGCCGCAGCAAGTCCATCCCGCTTTGCGGCGGGCTCTGGTGAATACCAGTAACCCCTTAGACTCCGTTCCCCTGGTACGGCCCACGCCATCACCTCTCTGGTACAGAGGATCCACTTCCAGTGTTCTCACCCTCCGCCAACCCGGATCCTGACAGTAGATCCGGCCATGGATTCCGCTGAGGTGCCGCTACCTAGCCTTGGAGACCTTTCCTCCGTTGTGGCCCAACAGTCTCAACAAGTAGTCCAACAAGGACATCAGTTGTCACAACTGACTGCAATGGTTCAGCAACTTCTGCCTCTACAGCCATCTTCTCTGCCAGTTCCTCAACTGCAAGCTGCCGCTTCCAGCACCAGAGTCCGTCTTTCTCTTCCGGATAAGTTTGATGGGGACTCTAAGTTGTGCCGTGGCTTCCTGACCCAATGTTCTCTGCACTTGGAGCTATTGGCTGACCAGTTTCCCACGGAACGGTTTAAGGCGGCATTCGTGGTCACCTTATTCTCTGGAAAGGCGTTGTCTTGGGCCACTCCGCTTTGGGACCGCAACGATCCTGCCACCGCTTCAGTCCAAACCTTCTTCTCAGAAATACGCTCTGTTTTTGAAGAACCAGCCCGGGTTTCTTCTGCCAAGTCGGCCTTGTTGAATCTTGTTCAAGGAAACTCTACAGTGGGCGATTACGCCATTCAGTTCCGGACTCTTGCCTCAGAATTAGCCTGGAATAATGAGGCTCTATGCGCGACCTTCAAGAAGGGTTTATCCAGCCACATCAAAGATGTTCTGGCCGCACGAGAGATTCCCTCAACCCTGTCTGAACTAATCCATTTGGCCACCCGCATTGATATGCGTTTTTCTGAAAGGCGACAGGAGCTACGCCAAGAAAAGGATCTCGTTCACACCAGGCGGTTTCCCCGCCCAACACCTCTCTTCCAGCATCCGCTGCAACCTGTGATTGTGCCTTCCGCCGAGGAGGCTATGCATGTGGATCGGTCTCGTCTGACCCAATTTGAGAGGACTCGCCGTAGGAATGAGAACATTTGCCTTTACTGTGCGAGCTCCGAGCATTTCCTGAAGGACTGTCCTATTCGTCCTCCGCGTCTGGGAAGACGCACGCACCTAGTAAACGTGGGAGAGGCGTTACTGGGTGTGGATTCTACCTCTCCTCGCTTAACTATTCCTGTACGGATTTCTTTGCCTGCTAAATCTGCCTTTTCTGCCGTGGCCTTTCTGGACTCAGGTTCAACAGGTAACTTCATTGAGGCCTCATTAGTCAACAGATTCAACATCCCTGTGACCCGTCTCAACAAGCCTCTCTTCATTTCTTCTGTCAGCGGACAGAATCTGGACTGTACCGTGTGCTATCGCACAGTGCCCTTGTGCGTGAACGTAGGTGTCCTCCATCATGAGGAGATTGAATTTTTTGTGCTTCCCAACTGTACTTCTCAAGTTCTACTAGGCTTGCCTTGGCTCCAGCTCCACTCTCCTACTCTTGACTGGTCTTCTGGGGACATTAGAAGTTGGGGTCCTACCTGTCACCAGCAATGCCTTAAGACCTTACCCATCAGTCAAGTAACCATCGCTTCTTCTCTGCCAGGCCTGCCTAAGGCCTACCAGGACTTTTCCGATGTTTTTTGTGAAAAGCAAGCAGAGGTCTTACCTCCACACAGACCCTTTGACTGCCCTATTGACTTGCTTCCTGGTACTTCTCCACCGCGTGGCAGGATTTATCCGCTCTCTGCCCCAGAGACCCAAGCCATGTCCGAGTATATTCAAGAAAATCTAAAAAAAGGATTTATCAGAAAATCTTCGTCTCCTGCTGGAGCAGGATTCTTCTTCGTTGCTAAGAAAGATGGAACCCTACGCCCATGCATCGATTACCGCGGTTTAAATAAAATTACCGTTAAGAACAGTTACCCACTCCCCCTTATCTCTGAATTGTTTGACCGTCTGCGGGGAGTGAAATTTTTTACCAAACTTGATCTAAGAGGGGCTTATAATCTTATCCGTATACGTGAAGGAGACGAGTGGAAAACTGCATTCAACACCCGTGACGGACATTTTGAGTATCTTGTCATGCCTTTCGGCCTTTGCAACGCCCCAGCAGTTTTCCAGGACTTTGTCAATGAGATTTTTCGTGACATGCTATATACTTGTGTAGTGGTCTACCTGGATGACATTCTTATTTTTTCTTCTAACCCTGAGGAACATCGCCTCCATGTCCGTCAGGTGTTACAGCGCCTACGCAAAAATCACCTTTACCCTAAGATTGAAAAGTGTCTCTTTGAACGCAGTAGTCTACCTTTCTTGGGTTACATTGTGTCCAGCCAAGGCCTTCAAATGGATCCTGTCAAACTCTCTGCGGTTCTGGATTGGCCACGCCCCTCTGGATTGCGAGCTATCCAATTCTTCCTCGGGTTCGCTAATTACTATCGTCAATTTATTCCCCACTTCTCCACTATCGTTGCACCTATTGTAGCATTGACCAAAAAAGACGCGAACCCGAGGTCCTGGCCATCTATGGCGGAGGAGTCCTTTAATCTGCTCAAGGCTGCCTTCGCTTCTGCACCTGTCCTGTCCAGGCCTGACCCCTCAAAGCCTTTTATCCTTGAAGTAGATGCTTCTTCTGTTGGTGCCGGTGCCGTTTTAACTAAAAGACCACTACTGGGAAAAATCGCACGTGTGGCTTTTTCTCCAAGACCTTCTCTCCTGCAGAAAAAAATTATTCGATTGGAGATCGTGAGCTTTTAGCTATTAAAATGGCACTCGAGGAGTGGAGACATCTTTTAGAAGGGTCCCTGCATCCCATCATCATTTACACGGACCATAAAAATTTATCGTATCTCCAGACTGCCCAGCGATTAAATCCTCGCCAAGCTAGATGGACATTGTTTTTTGCCCGCTTCAATTTTGAAATTAATTTTAGTCCAGCTGACAAGAACGTTAGAGCTGACGCACTATCACGTTCCACCGATGTTTCCGAATCTGAAGCCCCTCCACAGCACATCATACCTCCTGAGTGTCTCATCTCCTCCGCTCCTACCACTCTTGTGCAAGTTCCTCCAGGGAAGACCTTTGTACCTCCATGCCTTCGCTACAAAATTCTTAAATGGGGTCATTCTTCTCTTTTGGCCGGACATGCTGGTGTCAAGAAGTCGGAGCAGTTGATTTCCAGACAATATTGGTGGCCCACCTTGCAGAAGGATGTGACTGATTTTGTTCAGGCTTGTACTACCTGTGCCCATGACAAGATTCCACGCCAGAAGCCGGCAGGTCTCCTCCTTCCTTTACCTGTATCTGAACAGCCATGGTTCCATATTGGTATGGACTTCATCACCGATCTGCCACCTTCCCGCAATAATACAGTCATCTGGGTGGTCGTTGATCGTTTTTCTAAAATGGCTCATTTTGTTCCTCTGCCGGGTCTTCCTTCTGCGCCTCAATTGGCGAAACAATTTTTTCTTCATATTTTTCGCTTCCACGGGCTTCCCACGCACATCGTCTCAGACAGAGGCGTCCAGTTTGTTTCTAAATTTTGAAGGGCACTCTGCAGTCAATTAAAAATCAAACTAAATTTTTCTTCTGCTTACAACCCTCAATCTAACGGTCAAGTGGAAAGAGTAAATCAGATACTTGGTGACTACCTGCGACATTTTGTCTCCTCTCGCCAAGACGATTGGGTGGACCTCTTGCCCTGGGCTGAATTTTCGTACAATTTTAAAAACTCTGAGTCTTCTTCCAAATCCCCATTTTTTGTGGTGTACGGCCGTCACCCGCTTCCCCCCCTCCCTATCCCCACTTCCTCTGGGGTTTCTGCCGTTGATGAATTGACGCAAGATTTTTCTTCCATTTGGCGTGAGTCTCAAACGTCGCTTCTACTGGCCTCATCTCGAATGAAGGCGCATGCTGATAAAAAGAGAAGGGTTCCTCCGGTATTTTCCCCTGGTGACAAGGTATGGCTTTCTGCTAAGTATATTCGATTCCGTGTACCCAGTTACAAGTTGGGCCCCCGATTTTTAGGGCCTTTCAAAGTCCAAAAACAAATCAACCCTGTCTCTTACCAACTTCATCTGCCCCCCTCTCTCCGTATTCCTATCTCCTTCCATGTCTCTCTACTCAAACCTTTGTTCTTAACCGCTATTCTCCCAAAGTCATTCTTCCTGCTCCTGTCTCTGGATCCTCTGATACCTTCTCTGTGAAAGAGATCCTCGCCTCCAGGGTTATCCAAGGTAAAAGATTTTTTCTCGTTGATTGGGATAATTGTGGCCCCGAAGAAAGGTCCTGGGAACCTGAAGTCAATATCGTTGACAAGGAACTCATTCGTAGATTTCTGGGTTCCAAAAAGAAGGGGAGACCCAAGGGGGGGGGGTACTGTAACGCCGAGCGCTCCGGGTCCCGCTGCTTCCCCGGAGCGCTCGCGGCGTTACTCTGCTTGCAGCGCTCCGGTCGGCGCTGCTGACCGAGATCGCTACTACCCTGTCACCGGAGGGGATGCGATCCGCAGGACGTGCCCATTCATGGATCGCATCCCATGGCCCTTCTCACCCGCTCCGTCCTTTCTCTGTCCCTGCCCGGCGTGCGTGGCCCCGCTCTCTAGGGCGCGCGCGCCGGCTCTCTGAAATTTAAAGGGCCAGTGCACCACTAATTGGTGCCTGGCCCAATCTAGTCCAATCACTGTTTCCCCTATAAAACATCACTTCCCCTTCCTGTCCTTGCCAGATCTTGTTGCCTAGTGCCTAGTGAAAGCGTTCCAGTGTGTCCTTGCCTGTGTTTCCAGAATCTCTGCTGTTGCCCCTGACTACGAACCTTGCCGCCTGCCCTGACCTTTCTGCTACGTCTGACCTTGCCTTGCCTTGTCCTTTTGTACCGTGCCATCTCAGCCGCCAGAGAGGTTGAGTCGCTACTGGGAGGAACGACCTGGGGGTTACCTGCCGCAGCAAGTCCATCCCGCTTTGCGGCGGGCTCTGGTGAATACCAGTAACCCCTTAGATTCCGTTCCCCTGGTACGGCCCACGCCATCACCTCTCTGGTACAGAGGATCCACTTCCAGTGTTCTCACCCTCCGCCAACCCGGACCCTGACATATGCCTGCTAAAGATTTGTTTGATATGTTAAATGGTTCAGACACCAAATCATATTATGCTTCCCATTTTAGTCTATGGGCATTCCATTCGGCCATTCTGTTATTCCATAGAAAACCGCTATAATCCCAGGTAATTTCCATGTTATAATAATGTGCTACTCTACCTGGGGAAAACTTGTGGTAAAGTTTAATTTCCTAAATTACACAGATTTACATGTAAATTAACTCATATTTTACTTCCCATTATAGTTTATGGGAATTCCATTTTGCCATTAACCTTTTCATTTCATAGAAACCAGTTATACTCCCACTCCATATCAATTTTGAATAATCCCATTGAATATGAAGAATATGCCAAATAAAGATATTTTTTTGATATGTTAAATGTTTCAGACTCAAATGATGCTTCCTATTATAGTCTATGGGCATTCCATTCTGTCATTCTCCTGTTATTCTACAGAAAACAGTTATAATCCCAGGTAATTTTCATTTTACAATGGGCTACTTTATCTGGGGAAAATTTGGGGAAAAGTTAATTTACTAAATAACACAGATTTACATGCAAATGAGCTCATATTTTACTTCCCATTATACCCTATGGGTATTCCATTCTTTCCCCCCCTTGTAATTTCATAGAAACCAATTTTAACCCCTTAAGGACTCAGGGTTTTTCCATTTTTGCACTTTCGTTTTTTCCTCCTTTTCTTTTAAAAATCATAACCCTTTAAATTTTCCACCTAAAAATCCATATTATGGCTTATTTTTTGCATCGCCAATTCTACTTTGCAGTGACATTAGTCATTTTATCCAAAAATGCACAACGAAACGGAAAAAAAAATCATTGTGCGACAAAATCGAAGAAAAAATACCATTTTGTAACTTTTGGGGGCTTCCGTTTCTACGCAGTGCATATTTCGGTAAAAATTATACCTCATCATTATTCTGTAGGTCCATACGGTTAAAATGATACCCTACTTATATAGGTTTGATTTTGTCGCACTTCTGGAAAAAATCATAACTACATGCAGGAAAATTTATATGTTTAAAAATGACATCTTCTGACCCCAATAACTTTTTTATTTTTCCACGAACAGGCCGGTATGAGGACAAATTTTTTGCGCCGTGATCTGAAGTTTTTATCGGTATGATTTTAGTTTTGATCGGACTTTTTGATCACTTTTTATTCATTTTTTAATGGTCTAAAAAATGACCAAAAATGCGCTTTTTTGACTTTGGAATTTTTTTGCGTGTACGCCATTGACCGTGCGGTTTAATTAATGATATATTTTTATAGTTTGGACATTTACGCACGCGGCGATACCACATATGTTTATTTTTATTTTTTTTACACTGTTTTATTTTTTTTATGGGAAAAGGGGGGTGATTCAAACTTTTATTAGGGAAGGGGTTAAATGACCTTGATTAACACTTTTTTTTACATTTTTTTTGCAGTGTTATAGGTCCCATAGGGACCTATGACACTGCACACACTGATCTTCTACACAGATCACAGGCGTATATTAACACGCCTGTGATCAGTGTTATCGGCGCTTGACTGCTCCTGCCTGGATCTCAGGCACGGAGCAGTCATTCGCCGATCGGACACCGAGGAGGCAGGTAGGGGCCCTCCCGGTGTCCTGTCAGCTGTTCGGGACGCCGCGATTTCACCGCGGCGGTCCCGGACAGCCTGACTGAGCAGCCGGGTCACTTTCACTTTAGAAGCGGCGGTCAGCTTTGACCGCCGCTTCTAAAGGGTTAATACCGCACATCGCCGCGATCGGCGATGTGTGGTATTAGCCGCGGGTCCCGGCCGTTGATGAGCGCCGGGACCGACGCAATATGATGCGGGATCGCGGCGCGATCCCGCTTCAAATCGCGGGAGCTGGCGCAGGACGTAAATATACGTCCTGCGTCGTTAAGGGGTTAATCGCACTCCATCTTAATTTTAAATAATTCCACTGAACTCACACAGAATGCCTGCTAAAGAGTTATTTGATATGTAAAATGGTCTAGACTCCACATCACATTTTGCTTCCCATTATAGTCTATGCGCATTTCATTCTTCCATTCTCCAGTTATTCCATAGAAAAAGTTATATTCCCAGGTAATTTTCATTTTACAATGTTCTACTCTACCCAGGGAACACTTGTGGTAAAGGTTAATTTCCTAAATAACACAGATTTATGTGGAAATGAGC
Organism: Hyla sarda; assembly: GCF_029499605.1. Classification (NCBI taxonomy): domain Eukaryota; kingdom Metazoa; phylum Chordata; class Amphibia; order Anura; family Hylidae; genus Hyla; species Hyla sarda. Next base: position 325,404,877 of record NC_079192.1, read on the forward strand.
TCATATTTTACTTCCCCTTATAGTCTATGGGCATTCCATTTTGTCATTCCACATGTTATTTCATAAAACCCAATTATAATCCCACTCAATCTTAATTTTCAATAATCCTACTGAACTCGTAGAGTATGCATTCTAAAGATTTATTTGATATGTTAAATGGTTCAGACTCCAAATCACATTTTGCTTCTATTCTCCTGTTATTACATAGAAAACAGCTACAGCATTGTGATTGTCCCAGTACAGGATATGGTCCTGCACTACACTTAGGCCCTGTCAGGTTGAATCCCTCAGTGACCTGGGGCTCTCCTGCAGTGTCTCCCCTTCTGTTACTATACTGTCATTTATTGTAATGGAATTGTAGTCAGTGTATTAATGTAAAGTTAGTCTAAAGGGCCTGTGACATGTAATTTGTTAAGTTTATGTTATCACATGATGTTACCCAGAGAGCACCAGCTTAACACATGACCAGCAGCTTAACCAATGGGCTCTATATAAGGGGGGGGCATTACAATTCTCTCTCTTAGCTCTTCTATCACTTTACTGAGACCAGCTAACACCAGATATCTCAGTGCTAGTGTCCAGCACCTGGAAGGCCTCAAATCTACAGTCATTACAATAAGTCAAGTCTATGTCTGCTGTCATTACTATCTACAGCCTAGTCAAGCCTCCGTTAAACCATAACCTGGTTGGGGACTGTCCTTTCACTGCCTAGCCATTGAAGTAGCAGACATACCATTCGTGTGGTTTCGGCACCCAAAAACCACTCTGGCATCACGGACATTAGGGGTTGCCCCCTCCATCTACACTGCTACAACTCGTGGTCCTGCCATCACCGTGGGTCACCACAGTATAATCCCAGGTAGTTTTCATTTTACAATGTGCTACTCTACCTGGTGAACACTTTAATTTGTAAAGTTTAATTTGATATGCATAAGCAACAGGTAATGTTGACACTGCTGACTTCACTGGAGGGTATGCTAGTGGACCAGTGAAGCAATACAATAGGGCTCAGTCACTTCCACGGTGTGGCGTATAAATGATGGTGTTCAGCCCAGTTTAAGAGATCCAAAGCAATCAAATAGTGAGTAGAATGAAAGGACGGCACCCACCATATGCTCCAAACACACTTTATTCCGTGATCATTGGAAGGTACATAGACGGGTGCAATAAGCAAGCGACAATTGTTTCACGCATACATGCACTTATCATCTTACCCAGCTGAGAAGCAGCACGTCTCTGCGCAAAACAATTGTCACTTGCTTATTGCACCCGTCTTTGTACCTGCCGATGATCACGGAATAAAGAGTGTTTGGAGCATATGGTGGGTACCATCTTTTCATTCTACTCACTATTTAATTTGATATGTTAAATTATTTAGGCTCCACATCACATTTTAATTCCCATGATAGTCTATGGGCATTGCATTGTGTCATTCCCCTTGTCATTTCATAGAAACCAGTTATAATCCCACTCAATCTCAATTTTAAATAATCCCACTGAACTCACAGAATGCCTGCTAAAGATTTATTTGATTATAGTCTATGGGCATTCCATTTTGTCATTCACCTTTGCATTCCATAGACAACAGCTATAATCCCAGCTAATGTTAATCTTAAAATATGATACTCTACCCCGGGAACACTTGCAATGAAGATTATTTTACTAAATAACACAGATTTACATACAAATGAGATGATATTTTACTTCCCATTATAGTCTATGGACATTCTATTTGGGCATTCCCTTTGTCATTTCATAGAAACCAATTATAATCCCACTGAATCTCAATTTTAAATACCGTATTTATCGGGGTACACCACGCACCGGCCTATAACACGCACCCTCATTTTACCAAGGATATTTGGGTAAAAAAAGTTTTTTACCCAAATATCCATGGTAAAATGAGGGTGCGTGTGTGCGCGTGTATACCCCGATACACCCCCAGGAAAGGCAGGGGGAGAGAGGTCGTAGCTGCCCGCTTCTCTCCCCCTGCCTTTCCTGGGGTCTAGAGCCCTGCTGCTATCGGCGCCGCTGCCCGTTCTGTCCCCCTGACTATCGGTGCCGGCGCCCCATTGCCGGCGCCGACAGCCAGGGGGAGAGAAGGGGCAGCGGCACCCATTGCCGGCGCCGCTGCCCCGTTGCCTCCCCCCATCCCCGGTGGCATAATTACCTGTTGCCGGGGTCGGGTCCGTGTTGCTTCAGGCCTCCGGCGTGCGTCCCCTGTGTCGTTGCTATGCGCGGCGCATGACGTCAGTGCGCCGCGCCGTGCAGCGCATAGCAACGACGCAGGGGACGCACCCCGGAGGCCTGAAGCAGCGCGGACCCGACCCCGGCAACAGGTAATTATGCCACCGGGGATGGGGGGAGGCAACGGGGCAGCGGCGCCGGCAATGGGTGCCGCTGCCCCTTCTCTCCCCCTGGCTGTCGGCGCCGGCAATGGGGCGCCGGCACCGATAGTCAGGGGGACAGAACGGGCAGCGGCGCCGATAGCCAGGGGGAGAGAAGGGCCGGCAGCGACGGCTTCTCTCCCCCTGCCTTTCCTGGGGGTGTATCGGCGTATAACACGCACATAGACTTTAGGCTAAAAAATTTTGCCTAAAAAGTGCGTGTTATACGCCGATAAATACGGTAATCCCACTAAACTCGCACAGTATGCCTGCTAAAGATGTATTTGATATGTTAAATGGTTCAGACTCCACATTATAGTCTATGGGAATTCCATTTTGTCATTCAACTTTGCATTCTATAATAAACCGCTATAATCCCAGGTAATTTCCATTTTACAATGTGCTACTCTACTTGGGGAACACTTGTGGAAAAGGTTCATTTCCTAAATAACGCAGATTTAGGTGGAAATAATCTTATATTTTACTTCCTATTATAGTCTATAGGCATTCCATTTTGTCATTCCCCATGTAATTTCATAAAACCCAATTATAATCCCACTTAATCTTAATTTTCAATAATCCTACTGAACTCGCAGAGTATGCATTCTAAAGATTTATTTGATATGTTAAATGGTTCAGACTCCACATCAAATTTTGCTTCCCATTATAGCCTATGGGCATTCCATTTTTTCATTCTGCAGAAAACAATGATAATTCCTTTTAATCTGAATATTAAAGAACATCACTGAGTTTGGAGAGTATTTCTGATAACTATTTATTAGATATGTCAAATAGTTTTGTCTCTAATTAAAACATTACATTCCCATTATTCTCTATGGGCATTCCACTTCCCTGTTAAAGTCTATGGGCATTCCACTTTGTCATTCCTTTTAGTATGTCCCTCAATAAATTTAGAAAATGTATTTCCAATGATTTTTTTTGTGCTTTGTTTTAAAATAATTTCTTCGAAACCAGGCTTAAAAAATAAATAAAAGCACAATCTCTTTTTAGAAACTAAAGCTTTAACAGATGCCAGTCTCCCACTTTTAATCATTTGGCTGGGCTGTAGCATGCTGTTTGTGCGAATCCTGCTGTACTGCTACCTGTTCCCAGCTATTTCCTTCTTCTTAATGGTTACATTAGCCTAGACCTGACTGTGCCTTTCTGTTCACACACGCGTGTTAAGTGTGTATGTGTTTATAAGTACAACCTGTCATTACCTTACCAGCGGTGGTTTTCTAAAAAGCAGACGGTTCTTTAGGACTCATGAAAGCGCGGCTGCTGTCTCAAAGTGAGAGATTTTGGGGGATAATTGAGGCCTGGCGGCATTCAGGCCTTTGACTTTCCCACGCAAACTCTGCAGGACTATTATTTTCCAAAGAAAAGAAAATTGCCTTTTGCTGTGCTGTGTAAACGACAAACCTAAGGAGAATGACAGGTACCCTTATCATAGGACAGGCCAAAAAGCATGTCATCCATGCCCTTAACCCCTTAGATTCTAATCACTGTTTAACTCTGTGGTAAGTGTACACTATGTGGCAAAGAAGATCCTATATTTTAGCATTATTTATGATAGTAATAAAATATCCACAAATGTTTCCTATAGGCATAGATCATACTCTGTCAACTCACCATCTCCATACAGGATACAAAATTAGTATAGAGAATCTAAAAAAAAAAAAAAAAAATACTCCATAAGAATGTTTTTTTTGCTGTTGTTGCCTTCATTAAAGGGGTATTCCAGGCAAAAACTTTTTTATATATATCAACCGGCTCCGGAAAGTTAAACAGATTTGTAAATCACTTCTATAAAAAAAATCTTAATCCTTCCAATAGTTATTAGCTTCTGAAGTTGAGTTGCTGTTTTCTGTCTAACTGCTTTCTGATGACTCACGTCCCAGGAGCTGTCCAGCTCCTATGGGGTTATTCTCCCATCATGCAAGGGATATTCTCCCATCATGCACAGCTCCCGTGACGTGACATCATCATTGAGCAGTTAGACAGAAAACTTCAGAAGCTAATAACTATTGGAAGGATTAAGATTTTTTAATAGAAGTAATTTACAAATCTGTTTAACTTTCCGGAGCCAGTTGATATATAAAAAAAAAGTTTTTGCCTGGAATACCCCTTTAATATTTGGAACCTATGAATGCGAAGCCAAAAAAAGGCTTCAAATGTAAACTAATTTTTAGGGTAGGGTCAACGTAACAAATCCGTAGCATATTTTACGCTGCAGATCCGCCGATGACGGACCCTTCTGCTGTGCCTGCATTGTCTGTTCATAGCAGCCATCCGCCGCTTCAAACAGATACCGGAAGAGCGACCGCAATGCCTGGGAGTAAACTGCATGTATGCACGCGACTCGCAGGTCCCAGTGTGTCTGCTCGTAGCGGCGGATTGCTTCTATGAGCAGACAACGCAGGCACAGCAGGAGGCACACTCTAAGGTCATCGGCAGATCCGCAGCGTTAAATATGCTGCAGGTCTGTTACATGTGACCCTACTCTTAAAGGGAACCTGTCTCCATGCATGGCCACCTTCACTATATGATTATGCATACAGAGACAGTAGTCAGTCACTGATAGAACCACCCACTGGACTCCTAAGCCCAGAATAAGCAGAGAATTGAGTGAATAAAAATCAACTTATACGAGAATCTTTGGAACTACATTGATAAGTGACCGTATAATTAATTTAATTGAACTATGCAAGAACTATATCAATCTGGTTGTCTGGTATACTGTATTGCGTTCTGTGATGGATGAATAAAGGATGAGTTAGATTAAATTAAAACAATTTATTAATACAATAATAGTGATATTTCTTGTGGTGTCCTTTGCAGGGCCCTTACATCGGACTAACCACGATAACACTGGTAGTAGATGTACATAAATTAGAAAATAAAAATAAAATAGGTATAACATGTATAAGTAATAGGTGCTGGTATCCCAGTTAGGCAAATAATAGGTAGCGCTATAGGTGCATGCACGGGGATTGTGCTATGCCGGGTGGAATACAATGTCTTATGATCTGAGCAGCGATGTCTCTGTGTGGCTTGTATCTGATGGCAGCGTGCCGGTAAAGGAGTGAATTCAGTGCACTCTGCGGCGCTGGAGATTCCTTATTTGTGTCCCACTCTACCCTGATGGCACAGGGATAGAGATTAGTGAGTGAGATATAGATAGTCTGTTATTTGTAATCCTGTGGGTGCATGAAGCTGCGCTCTGCAGCGCTAGAGTCCCCTCAAATGTGAACCACTCTACCCCAGCGGCACGAGCTAAGTTTGAGTGGGTTTAGGGGTTTGGCACACTGTGCCTCTTACCAGCAATGTCCTGGAGCGAGGTTACCGGTGAAAACCTATGCCTGGTAACCTCGCTCCAGGACATTGCTGGTAAGAGGCACAGTGTGCCAAACCCCTAAACCCACTCAAACCTTCCCCATGCCGTGGGGGTAGAGTGGTCCACATTTGAGGGGTCTCCAGCGCTGCAGAGCTAAATGGCTGTGTTATAAGTCAACTATAATGCTGCTGCTTTCTTTTTTGTGATATGGCTATTTTCTGTTGGAGCTCTCTCCCCCCAACTACAAGTCCCATGATTCCATTATTGTAAGTGTAAGGTCACTTTTCTCTCTCCCACATATCAGCCACCCCACCTATTGAAGCACACATTAGCTTAGCTTCTATGCAATAGACAGTGTTTTCTAACCAGGGTGCCTCCAGCTGCAGAATGATCACTGCAGAATGATCTCCTTCCCACCCAGCAGTTGATCCACTCATTAAAGCAAAGACAGGCTCCCTCTGAACACCTGACTAGTGATATTATGTTTCAGGCAGCACTGCAACCTGGGAAAACTTGAGACAATAATAATTTTGTATGCTGTTAAAAATAAACATTGGGTCAAAAATCACAGAAGAATTGTGAGACCACCATGAAACACAGGTACAGACACTATAATATGAACCTTTAATTTAGCATAATATCCAGTAAAAGACTATGGGGGAGATTTTCTTTTTTAACCTTGTGCAAAGGAACAGTGGAGCAGTTGCCCAAATTGCTGATTGCTTCATTGCTTTTTAACCCTTTAAGGATGCAGGACATACCCATATGCCCTGCGATCCTCCAGCCCCTGCAGCTCGCCGAGCGGAGGCCGGACCAGAATGCCTGCTGAGATCCTGAGGATCCCCCATATCGGCGATCTGTGGCGATATCGGGTCATCTGGGTCACGTATGACCCGGATAATGATGATGATCGGTGGTATACCCCACCAATCATCATCCGTACAGTACTGGGAGGTGGCATTGTTGCCACCCCCCAGTACAGCTGTGATTGGGCGGCCGTAGTGACTGCACCAATCACAACAGTATGGGGAGGGTGAAGGTGGGTGAAGGAGCATGTGCTCCGTTCTGCCCACCATTATTCTGAGATCTGGTGTGCAGGATGGAGCCCCGTGATGCCATCTCCCCCCCTCATAGTTAAAAAAAAAGTGCCCCCTTTCTGTGGTCCCTTGGAACAGAAAGCAATCAGAGACAGTTTAGATTAGGTAGGGACAGGTTAGGAGTAAAAAATATATAAAAATATCTATAATTTTTTTTTTCAACAGCACACTGTCTGCAGGTGTCCGCGGGTCGGTAGCGCCATTAACTGTGTGACCCCGGCCCTACAGGGTTGCTGGGGTCTGCCCTTAGCATTTTTTTTTTTTGAGGGGGGGGGGAGCACAGACTTTTTTTTTTGTTGCTAAACGTGTGGCCGGGTCCTCTTAGCTATAAAAGAGCGGTCCGCCACCGTCAGCTACAGCCCACCCACCTCTGACCACTCCCGTACTACTGATCAGCGTTTTTTTGAGGTGAAGGCACTTTTTCGGGGGTTAAAGCGTCTTTTTTATTTTATTTTTTGCACCTATAGGCGATTCGTGCCACAAGTAACAGGCCTGTGCTGTGTGGACGGACCGTCCACCTGTGTGCACAGCCTGCCTTACCGCTGTCAGTGATTCATCACTGATCAGTGTTTTTTATCTTTTTTGGGTTCATGCTGGTGCTTTTTGGGGGGTTTTAATTGTGTGTACTTGTCACCAGCCACTGTTCTGGGCTGAGTGGCAAGACCGCCCACTGACTTCTGCACACCACTGATTAGGTAAACGCTTTGGCACAGGGTTTTTTTTGCACTAGAAAAGTCTTTTTTTATTTTTATTTTTTTTTAAAGGTTCTTTTTCTTTTTTTTTTTAGTTTAGTTTTATTTTATATTTTTATACTTTTGTTCTTAGGGCGGGTTAGTTAGTAATTTAGGGTGGGTTAGGGTACGAAGTCTCGCACCACACCACACGCAGCACACACACCAATAAAGTTTTCCCACCACATATATACACTTCACCCCCCATTAGAGTAGGGAAATGGCCTGCGGGGCGTTTCCAGTGGAGGAGGCACATGCCTTACTTGCCTCCGACACAAATGCCATAGAGGACGAGGAAGACCCCACTTTCCTTATTTCCTTGTCCTCCTCTTCATCTAGTTCTGATGATGAGCCACCAAGGCGTCGGAGATGCCGCCATCCGAGGCCGCAATCCTCCTCTGCTCCTGACCCTGTGCCCCATGCTAGTATGAGTCCCCCTGGCGCTCATACTAGTCAAGCCCCCCAGCCAAGTTCACTGGTGCCCCGTACCGGCGAACTTGTCTGGACTTCTGATTCCATCACCAACAAACTCCATGATTCCTGAGTTTGTTGGTGACTCAGGAATCAAGATTGACATCATCAGGTTCACTGAAATGGACTATTTCATTTTTTTTTTCAGTGACGACTTTGTCAATCTGATGGTTGACCAGACGAACCTGTATGCCCAACAGTTTGTCGCTGCAAACCCTGGCTCATTTTTAGCTCGACCCAATGGATGGTACACCGTCAATGCAGCAGAAATGAGGACCTTTTGGTGTCTAGTGGTGCATATGGTCTAGTTAAAAAACCCAGTGTCAGGCAATACTGGAGTGGGTACATCCTCTACCAGACCCCACTCTACGGTATGGCCATGACACGTCCCCGGTTGGAGACCATTTGGAAATGTTTGCATTATGCTGATAATGCGGCATGTTCCCCCCCCCCCCTCCCAAAATTAGTCCCCCCAATTGTAGGAGGCCTATGTCCCTGGGCGGTCGGTCGCTATTGATGAGTGTCTCATCAGCTTTAAGGGGAGATTCAGCTTACGGCAATACATCCCAACCAAGCGAGCACTGGATGGGGTGAAGATGTATAAACTTTGCGAGAGTACCTCAGGGTACACTTGCAAGTTCATGGTATATGAGGGACAAGATTCCCGTATTGAACCCCCAGAATGTCCCCCCACTCTGGGTGTTAGCTGGAAAATCATTTGGAGCTTTTTGCACCCATTGCTAGATAAAGGTTACCATCTTTACGTGGATAACTTTTAGACTAGTATCCCTCTCTTCACACCCCTTGCCGCCAGATCCACAAACGCTTGTGGGACAGTCCAGAAGAGTCAAAGAGGCCTTCCGCCCCATCCCCTACACGCTCTTATCCCCTGGGGTGAGTCTTGTGCCTTTTCCCATGAAAACCTGTTGCTTGTCAGGTATAAGGACAAGAGGGATGTCCTTATGCTCACCACAATTCATGGGAACGGCAGCACCCCTGTCTCTGTGAGAGGTCCCGCGGGATCGGTCCTCAAGCCTAATTGTATTCTGGACTACAATCAGTATATGGGGTGAGTTCATCTCTGTAATCAAGTCCTCAAGCCATATGATGCCATGCGCAAAAACACGGTATGGTACAAAAAAGTTGCGGTCTACATGGTACAGGTTGCCATGTATAACTCTTTTGTACTGTTCCAGCACGCTGGCAACACAGGGACATTCCTGCAGTTTCAAAAGGAAGTTCTAAAGGCCCTCATCTTTGGTGACTGCCAAGGAGCGGGTCAGAGCACCTCTGGAACTTCAGTTCCCCGAATCGTCCCCGGCCAACACTTTCCAGGTAAAGTCCCCCACACTGGAAAGAAGGGACGATCTTAGAAAAAATGCAGAGTGTGTTTCGGATTCGGAAGGACACCACCACTCAGTGTGACACTTGCCCCGATCAACTGGGCCTCTACATTAAAAACTGTTTCAGGGAGTATCACACTTCCATGGAGCACTACATTTTTTATCCTTTTCCCAAATTTTTATTCCCCAGAATGATACTCCAATGCACCAGTTCAGATTACATTGTGTTCCAAATTTTAAAACCAACCCCACCCCCCCCCCCCCCCCATAAAAAAAAAAAAAAAAACTCTTTCCCAATACCCCTGATAATCTTTTTTTCCCCAAAAAAAATGGGTCATGGGACATAGAGTCAACAGCATTGGGGGTTTGCAGTTGCCTTAAATGTGCAGCGCTCTCTCCCCACCTGAGCGGGGTGCACATTTGAGGTAACAGGTTAGGGATGGCCACACATCACATTCCCAGAATGATGATTCAGAGCATAGGGTTTGGGGCAGGCATCATTTGTACTCTCGGCTATACTGTGGGTCATCATTCTGGGAATTGGCTTATCAGTATTAAAATTGCAATTTTCAAAAGCTACCCTTCATCCATTCCTGGAAAATAAATTTACGAAACACCTGTGCGTTCAAAATGTCCTATTTAATCCTATACCCCTTCCTTAGGTGGGTACTTTCTGTAACGGTGTCACATGTGTGTGTTTCATTTTTGTATTTTATTCTGAATGTATGTAACCAACCATCAGCTACTGATTTGCCATAGGCCACAAATGCAAACAGACCTCCATGACTTCTGAGCCTTGTTGTGTGCCCGCCCAGCACGTTACCCCATATGTGAATGTGTTTCCATAGTCAGGAGAAAAAGCCCCCCAAAATTTGCAACCCAATTTCTCCAATTACCCTTTGTAAAACTTTTAAAAATTGGGTAACCCCAGCATTTTAGTGTAAAAAATCAAATTTTTCAATTTAGGGACCACTGTTCAAAAAAACCTGTGTAGTGTAAGTACTCACTGTACCCCTTGTTACCTTCCTTGAGGGGTGTGCTTTCAAAATTGTGGTCACTTGCCAGGTTTTTTTTTTTTTTTTTAGATTTTATGTCAGAACCTCAACCATTGCAGTTCAAAGCACCACTTTAGGCCTCAAACTCATCGGTGTTGTCTCACTCCTAAGCCCTGTTTTGCACCTGCATAGTACTTTACCACCATATATGGGGTATATCCTTGCTCTGGAGAAATTGGGCTACAAATTTTGGGGTGCTTTTTTTTCTCTTGCTACTTGTGAAACTAAAAAATTTTTTGTTAATACCAGCAATTTAGTATTAAAAATCTAATTTTTCACTTTTACGGCCCACTGTTCAAAAAACCTGTGAGGTGTAAGTACTCACTGTAACCCTTGTCATGTTCCTGGAGGGGTGCAGTTTCCAAAATGGTCTCACATATGGGGGCTTTCTGCCGTTCTGGCACCATGGGAGGTTTGTAAATGCCCATGGCCCCCAACTTCAATTTCAGCTAAATTCTCTCTCCAAAAGTCCAATGGCGCTCCTTCTTTTCTGAGACCTGTAGTGCGCCAGCAGAGCACTTAACGTCCACATATAGGGCGTTTTCTTAATAGGAAGAAGTTGGGCTTAAAATTTTGGGGTCCATTTTCTCCAATTACCCCTTGTGTAAAAGAAAAATTTGGGGTAACACCATCATTTTAGTGTTAAAAATCAAATTTTCCATTTTCAAGTCCAACTTCAATGCAAAGTCGTCAAACACCTGTGAGGTGTTAAGGCTCAGTATACCGAATAAAAGGTCCAGCAGAACGATGATTTGCAGCTTTATTGAAGTGGACAACATCCGACAAAAACGACAGTCAGATGCATTGAGCGCTCTTCCTCGGTGAGGCTCACTATACCCCTTAGGTTCCTTGAGGGGAGTAAAATTTGGAAATAAGTATGCCATGTGGATTTTTTTTTTTGCTGTTCTTGCACCCTGGGGACTTTCTAAATGCAACATGCCCCCCAAAAACCATTTCAGCAAAATTATTTTTCAAAAAGCCAAATTTTGCTCCTTCCCTTCAGAGCATTGTAGTGCGCCAGCAGAACACTTAACGTCCACACATGGGGTGTTTTCTTAATCGGGAGAAATTGGCATTCCAATTTTTGGGTCAATTTTCTCGTATTACCCCTTCTGAAATAGAAAAATTTGGGGTAACACCATGATTTTAGTGTTAAAAATCTAATTTTCCATTTCCATGTCCAAATTCAACGCAAAGTATTTAAACACCTGTGAAGTGTTAAGGCTCACTATACCCCCTTGTTACATTCCTTGAGGGGTGTAGTTTCCAAAATAGAATGTCATTTGTTGTTTTTTTGCTGTTCTGGCACCCTGGGGACTTGCTAAATGCAACATGCCCCCAAAAACCATTTCAGCACAAAAAGCCAAATTTAGCTCCTTCTCTTCTAAGCATTGTAGTGTGCCAGCAGAGCACTTAACGTCCACACATGGGGTGTTTTCTTAATCGGGAGAAATTGGGCTTCAAATTTTGGCATCCATTTTCTCCTATTAGCCCTTGTGAAAAAGAAAAAAATTGGGGTAGCACCATCATTTTAGTGTTAAAAATAAAATTTTCCATTTTCACGTCCAACTTCAACGCAAAGTCGTCAAACACCTGTGAGGTGTTAAGGCTCACTTTACCCCTTGTTATGTTCCTTGAGGGGTGTAGTTTCCAAAATATTATGCCATGTGGAGGTTATTTTGCTGTTCTTGCACCATGGGGACTTCAGAAATGCAACATGGCCCCCAAAAACCATGACAGCAAAATTTGTTTTAAAAAAATCCCACAGTTTCACTTTCCCTCTTGAGCCATGTTGTGAGGCCGCAGAGCACTTTATGTCAACATATGAGGTATTTCCATACTCGAGAGATTTTTCTAATTATACCACTTTTAAAATTGAAAAAAATGGGGCTACAAGAATATGTTAGTGTAAAAAATGCAGATTTAGATTTTTCTCCTCCACTTTGCTGCTATTCTTATGAAACACCTAAAGGGTTAACACACTTTCTGAATGTCATTTTCAATACTTTGAGGGTGTAGTTTTTATAATGGGGTCGTTATGGGGTATTTCTCACAGAAAGGCCCCTCAAATCCACTTCAAACTTAATTGGTCCCTGAAAAATTCAGATTTTAAAATTTTTGTGAAAATTTTGAAAATTTTTGCTTTACTTTGAAACCCTCTAATGTCATCAAAAAGTAAAAATATGTCAACTTTATGATGCCAATATAAAGTAGACATATTGTATTTGTGAATCAATATAAAACTGAAATTTGGGGATTTTTCACCAAGAAAGGATGCAAGTAATGACAGAAATTTACCACTAAGTTAAAGTAGAATATGTCACAAAAAAAATCTCAGAATAAACTGTAAAAGCATCCCAGAGTTATTAATGACATTGGTCGGAATTGCAAAAAAAGGGCTGAGTCCAGGGGTTATCCAGGGAAAAATTTTTTTTATATATCAACTGGCTCCAGAAAGTTAAACAGATTTGTAAATTACTTCTATTAAAACAAATCTTAATCCTTTCAGTACTTATGAGCTGCTGAAGTTGAGTTGTTCTTTTCTGTCTAAGTGCTCTCTGATGACACCTGTCTCGGGAACTGTCCAGAGTAGAAGCAAATCCCCATAGCAAACCTCTTCTACTCTGTGCAGTTCCCGAGACAAGCAGAGATGTCAACAGAGAGCACTGTTGCCAGACAGAAAACAACAACTCAACTTCAGTAGATGATAATTATTGGAAGACATTTTTTGCTATACTAGAACCAAGCCTTTGATGTAGGCAATTCACAACAACCTAAACCTCTATGGGTACATACACATGTAGTGTTTGCTGCAGATTTAATAGGATTATCCAACATAAGGTAATGGGCATGCTTAGCATTTGTGGTTGTGGTGGTTGTAAATCACCGTGTCCTGAGCCCCCCATCACGCTACTGGCTTGTTTGTGTAAACTGACTATTTCCTGTTTGTGTTACCTCCCACCTAGAAAAAAGGGATCATATGGATTGTAGTTTGAGGGAGGGGACTTTTCTCCCATTTAGACATCAGTCACCCCACCCTTTGCAGTACAGCTAGACCCCTTCCACATGTGCTGTGCTTAAAACTACAATTTTCTGCAGCCCAGCGGTTGCTCCATGTATTGAAGCACAGACACGCTCCCTTTCAACAACTGACTAGTGACGTATTGTCTCAGGCTGCACTGCAACCTGGGAAAGGCCTGAGACACTCATTTTGAATAATGCAAAAAATGTACATCGGGGAAAAGATCACAATAAAATTGCGAGACCACCCATCAAACACAGGTACAGACATTATATTATGAACTAAACTAACATTACAGCCCCTGTAGCACAGTCAAAAAATAAATAAATTCCGGAATACCACTTCAATGCAGTGATCAATCATTTAGTTACACTGAATAACATAAAATCAAATCCACAGCAAACACCACATGTGAATGCAGGCAAAGTCATATCCCTCCCAACATAGCAAAATTACAGCAACTTTCCCTACCTTCAGATTGGTACCCTCAAGGCGCTATCAGAATTATGTCCACCCATACTGATGAGACAAAGATGTTGGTATATCTAGATGTAATCCACATAAATCAATACTGATTTCTGACCCCTTGTCCATATGCAGGATTCTCTTGAATATACGTCAATAGTTATATGTTGAAAAGTGATTGATAAAGACAACTATTTTGTGAAACCTCTGGAGAATGTCGAAAATCAATGAAATCTCAATGGAAGCAAGTGAGATGTTCTGCAGACGTTAAATGGCATTTTTTTTTATCTCACTCATTCTGGACAAAATCTCAATGACCCTTCCAATCTCAGAAAAGCTTTAAAGGATTCCATGGTCTATTTCGTTTGTCAATATCATTATCTTGCAGGTTGTGGAGAACACACATTTAGTTGGAGGTGCCCTCTACGCGTGACCTTCATAAAAGCATTTTGTTTAGCAGTTCTTGCAATTATCATTAGTCTTTGTGTTGATCTCATTACGCCATGAATGGACAAACCTATTAGGTTGTATTACATTTAGGTAGAGCTTTACAAAGTGAAAAGATTGAGATTCAAGGCTGAGCTCTCATTTTGCTGCAGCTGAAAATGTACAATAGTTACTAAGTGCAGCTCGTATCTGGGAAAAACAAGCTTTTATGATACTGACAGCTCTCGGCTATTGGTTTGAAGAATAAAACAATCAAGATGTTGCAATCAGACAATTTTATGGAGAAAATGAAAATTTTTAAAGTCTTTCCACCTTTATTGCTTTCGTTTAAGGTATCTTATAGTCATTTTGTGTATTCAAGTGCATTTCCACTGTTTAGATGTAAATGTATTTTATCAGTCGTGTACCGCCAAAGCAATCTCTTTGCACTTATGGCCCTTATAGATACAGTTTCTTTTCCATTCAGACAACGATCTACAGTAAATGGCAGAATGTACATTACCGCAGCAGGAAGGAGAAGGCTGTTTAAAGGAACCTAATAAGAGACGATCATTGAGATAACACAGGGGACAAAAAAGCTTCTGCAACATATCAAGGTGTCTAAGGTTAGTGAAAAGTATACTGCTGAGTGCACCACGAGAAGAGCAGTCAGTGACTTAAAGCAAACAGGGTGTTTAACCCAACACCTGGCACTTGCTTGCATGTCTGCAGCAGAGTTTTGCCTGCCACCAGAAGGTCTGTGCAGCACATCCATCTATCCTTAATTAGACAGCTGGATCTCCGCCAGCATCATCTACACTCCACCGTGCAGAATGGATCTCTACGTCTCAAAAGAGAAGAAAGCCAGGTTGCTGTACACCTGCCAAAGCTCTCCCTCTCTGCCAACAACCAGTTCATAAGCCTAGGCCAGAAGCAGCATTACCTTTCATATGAATGAACCTAGGAAATATTCTGTGCAAGGCTGTAATGTCCCATCATTGAGTGGAGAAGATGGGAGACAACCATATGTTTGTACCATATTTATAAAATATAGAACATTACATTGATTTACAGCAAAAACAAGGAAGACCCATTGCAATGTTCATCCGGATCCTTTTGTCATATGTTAACACATATTAAAGGGGTATTCTAGTATCAGAAGATACTTAAAAACAATCACCCTAAGACATAACTTTGTAATAGAGTGTCACAATTTGTACAGGTTTTAGTATGTCTTTGCTTGATTCACCCCAGACAGGAGGTTGTGTAGTCCTTTCATTGTCAGTGTGTTGTTGTCTTAGCAGCTCCCTGGTGCCTCCCTCTCTTCCAAGATGAAGCAACATCCTCAGGAGGCGTGGAACTCATCTCTTAGCTCAAAGCCCTATCCCCAAATGATGATCATACCTATGACGAGCTCCTGCATCTACATTTCCATCTCCCTGCCAGATACATATGGAAAGGAATGAGTGTATTGTAATGCCGCAGACAGAGGAGCAGGCCAGAAATGAATGCAGCAGATGCAACCCCACTGATTGCGTAATAGTCTGCTATGTAATGAGATCTTCTGCAACAGCTGTGGGCAAGGAACTGGCACAAGTGTTGTAGGAGCGGATTGAGCAGGGTGGAAGGACTTTGATGAAAAGCTGAGGGAAACCATTGCTTTCTGGGAATTTTAGTTCTGAACAACTGCTTAACTAATACAATACAGAAATTTAGGTGCACTACTGTGGTAGATGTATAAAATGACATTGGCTATCCCTCAACAATGATGTTAAAATTGAGACATTCGCCAGTGTATCCTTATATGAAGGACATACCTGAGCCCGCACACCAACGCCAAGGTTTCTCAAATGGCGTGGGACCTAACGCTAACCTACCTGTGCGTAATAAGCAAAAATCAGGGGCCAGTGGGCAATTACAGTAGCACTAGGCCGACATGCAGCCTGCTCCCAGTTCCCTCCGGTGTGACTGAGCATGGTAATAACATGACATTGGAAGAGACCCACAGACACATAAAACAAATGTTTTGGGTGGTTTCACAACTGGGGCAGATACGTTAGCAATGCTATATGCTTCTGCAGCTTTTTTTTTTTTTTTTACCTGGTGTCAGAATACCCCTATAAAGCAAATATGATAATGTGAGAGTTGTCTCATGCAGGAATGCTTGACATTCCATTGCCTGGACAGACTGGAACAATTCAATTTGGCAGGATACACTGACAAAAGAATTTAAAGTGACCATGTCAGGAGTTATACACTGCCTGAATTCAAAGGCAGCATGAAACCAGAACAGGCTACCTCATTACACGGGGCTTGATTGACAGGTCCCTTCCATTATACAAATAGGAAGAGATCTGCTAGCCAAGCCCTGAAGGGCAGGGAATATCCCTCTGAAGGAAAATCATTGTATTCTAACCCTTGGGGCCCCCAATATTCATTGGGAACTTTTTCTATATCTCCCATGTTATATTGAGAAGGGATTTAAAAAAAAAACAGTGATCATGTGATTATTCCATCCGATTGGGGAGTACAGCCAGAAGCCTAGTTTTCCACAGGATTTTCTGCCCAAACACTGTGATGTGTATCTTATTAAAACAAAATGTGGAATGCCCACATAAGTGCAGCCAGTTCACTGTTCCTCTCCACTCTAACTTCTAAGTGTTTATAAGCAGTGGGGGTCCAATCAGTAGGATTACAATACTAGCTACTTACACAAAAAGGTAAAGTTGCAAGTAAATGATTCCTTTAAAATTACCTGGATTTCTGCATCGATTGCTAACCACATGTGGTCTTATTGTTATGCAAGTTACAACTATACACAAATACACATACATACAAACAATTGTACCATTCGTGTCTTTCATTGAGCACATAGAGTAAACATCCTTAGTGCAGGGAATAAAGTGAAGGATTTTTAAGAGATGAGATGGAAGGTGCGGGTAATGCTTATTAAACAATGACATCCAAATAGAAAAGTCTACAGCTTGGCAGAGAGGGGTGAATTCGGCACTACACACTACTTTTAACAGCTAATTCTCATACGAAACCCCCACAACAATCCTAGCAAGTGCATCTGTGCTGTGGTATTTGGCTACCAACAGTCATACAGTCTATGAATAGAAGTTTGCAGTAGAAACGAAAGTTAGTGGCATTCACAAACGGTGCAAAATTCATAAAAGACACCTGTCCACAACCTCAAACAGTCACACTCCAAACTCCACTATGGCCAAGACCAAAGAGCTGTCGAAGGACACCAGGAACAAAATTGTAGACCTGCGCCAGGCTGGGAACACTGAATCTGCAATAGGCAAGCAGCTTGGTGTGAATAAATCAACTGTGGGAGCAATTATTAGAAAATGGAAGACATACAAGGCCACTGATAATCTCCCTCGATCTGGGGCTCCAAGCAAGATCTCACCCTGTGGTGTCAAAATGATCACAAGAACGGTGAGCAAAAATCCCAGAACCACACAGTGGGACCTAGTGAATGACCTGCAGAGAGCTGGGACCAAAGTTAGGCTACCATCAGTAACACACTACACCACCAGGGACTCAAATCATGCAGTGCTAGACATGTCCCCCTGCTTAAGCAAGTACATGTCAGGGCCCATCTGAATTTTTCTAGAGAGCATTTGGATGATCCAGAAGAGGATTGGGAGAATATCATATAGTTAGATGAAACCAAAGTAGAACTTTTTGGTAAAAACTCAACTCATTGTGTTTGGAGGAGAAAGAATACTGAGTTGCATCCAAATAACACCATACCAACTGTGAAGCATGGGGGTGGAAAAATCATGCTTTGGAGCTGTTTTTCTGCTAAGGGACAAGGATGACTGATCTGTGTAAAGGAAAGAATGAATGGGGCCATGTATCATGAGATTTTGAGTTAAAATCTCCTTCCATCAGCAAGGGCATTGAAGCATGACAATGTCTTTCAGCATGACAATGATCCCAAACACACTGCCCAGGCAACGAAGGAGTGGCTTCATAAGAAGCATTTCAAGGTCCTGGAGTGGCCTAGCCAGTCTCCAGATCTCAACCCCATAGAAAACCTTTGGAGGGAGTTGAAAGTCCGTGTTGCCCAGCGACAGCCCCAAAACATCACTCTAGAGGAGATCTGCATGGAGGAATGGGCCAAAATACCAGCAAATGTGTGTGAAAACCTTGTGAAGACTTACAGAAAACGTTTGACCTTTGTCATTGTCAACAAAGGGTATATAACAAAGTATTGAGATGAACTTTTGTTATTGACCAAATACTTATTTCCACCATAATTTGCAAACAAATTCTTTAAAAATCAGACAAAGTGATTTTATTTTTTTTTCTCATTATGTCTCTCATAGTTGAGGTATATCTATGATGAAAATTACAGGCCTCTCATCTTTTTAAGTGGGAGAACTTGCACAATTCGTGGCTGACTAAATACTTTTTTGCCCCACTGTACATAAAGTAAATTCAGGACTGTTGCTTCTGTCTCTATGAGTCAGGTGTCCTGTTAAGATTTCTCCAAGAGCATGTGCAAACAAAACATGTAAATCAACTGAGAAAGTAAGGCCAGAAAAAAAAAAAATACAGGTTAAAAAGGTCACTTACATTTTCTCCCTGCATTGTGGATGTTTACTGAATCTGCTCAGTAACAGACATAAACAGTCCAACGGTTTGTGTGTTATTAGTTTTGTTAGATTGGGTTTGTCTATAACTGTGACTTAGAACAATCAGACCTCCATAAATTAGTAATTAATTCAAAAATGTTTTTCATTATGAGTAAGACATTTTTTATGAAAACATTGAGGACTCTTTCCTCATCAAAAGCTGGCCATACACTTTAAAAGAAAATATTACAGATCAGGTCTGGGAGGCGTGGATTGGATCTGTTGGATCTTAATATGTCCAATACTTTGTATTCCAAGGTAAATAGAATATTACATTGGTTCATGCAATTTTTGGAGTAGATAATACCTTATGGGATATTACATTGGTTCATGCACTATTGAAATAATTTGGTTTGGCTCTGTGGAGTGACATACCACAACTGTGTGTTGGACTTTATGCTACAATGCAGAAGCAGACGTGAAATTTGCTGGACAGAGGTTCCCCACCCCTGTCTTATAGAGTACATTACAATATACCTAAAGTTACAATCCCTTTGTAGGCAGCTGTAGATGTATGCTAAATGTTGTTAAGTGAAAAACGTGTATGACTGCCATACTTGAGCTATTGTTATAGCCTCTTCAATAGTTTCTGAAAATGTTAATCTCTCTGTGAGGCTTCCCTTTACCACTGAAACAGAGAGATTATTTTGTCTCCTACAGGCTTTCATGACCCTCCTCCCTTTTTGTGGTGTGCCTCCAGCTGTTGCAAAACTACAACTCCCAAAACTACAACTCTTCAGTTTTGCAACAGCTGAAGGCACAATGGTTGAGAAACACTGCCTTAGGTGAAGAATTGAACATATGACCCTCACTGACAATCATAATTAAGATATGCCTCCAGGAGATAGAGAACCCCTCCGCCCCCAGTAGTTCGGCAGAGAATCCCCCATATTAGGAAAAAGGCCCGGTAGGTTGGAAACGCTCCCTTTTAGGTAAAAGTCCCCAGAAGATTGGAAAGTAGGAATTTTACTATTATCACCTCAGTAGGTAGGGAACCCACCCCTTTTAGGGTATGTTCTGTCTGGTCCGTTTAGGGTATGTTATGTTAGGTCCGCGCGGCACTGTGCCGTCACCATTGACGGCTATCCAGTGCTTGCGGAATTCCGCGCAGAGAAAGAACATGTTCTTTCTTTGTGCAGAACAATTTCAGCAGCAGAATTGTCCGCCCCTGAAATTCCTCAGTGTGAACGGGTCTCGAGGAAGACCCATTCACAGTGATGGTAATAAATATATACAAATGGTGGATGTGCGGCTATGTTTCTCTATTTGTGTTGTACATTTGTAGTCTCTCCTTTCTTCCATGGCCAGCACTCGACTCCACCCATTCGGCCTAGGCGTTTTTAATTAGCAGGAGACTGCATAAGGGTTTCCTCCTAGCATTCTCTCAGCCCTCTGGTAGGGATCACATGGTAAGTGTTCACACTGGTGTAGTTCTCTGTGGTGGCCATTGTTTCTGTGATGCTTTGTCTGGGCTTGGTCGGGCAGCAGTGGGGCATGCCTGACCACTGGGTCATTCCCCCTGTGGGAATGGTGTCTCGGAGGCAGTGGTCACCGCCCGGTGCTACGCCACTGTTAGGTTAGGGACCCACTCTGACTAGGTGGCCTTGACATGGTGAGTGGGCTTGTACTTTTTGATCAAAATGTATACTATCAACCTGTTTTGTTTTTTTTAATTATGCTGAGAAGCAAGCAGGTCAAAAAACAAATGATGGATGTGCGGCTGTGTTTCTCTATTTGTGTTGTACACTGATGGTAATGTTCACAGTGTGGAATTCAGCGGGAATTCCGCAGTGAGAACATACCCTAAAGTAGAATTCCACAAAGGGATAGGCAAATAGGGAATCCTCCCTATTCGTTTTAAGCCCCCTGTAGTCAGGTAGGTAGGAAACTCTTCCCTTTTAAAGGTAGAAGCCCCCAGTAGTTAGGTAGTCGGGTAGGTAGGGAAACTCCTACTAACCAGATGGCCCTATTCATTTCTCCCAATAAACCCCTCCAAAATCAAATAAAAATTCCACTCATCTTCCTTTCTGCATTGAGGCCTCTTCATCCACCACTTTGTTAGTGGTGCAGGACTTGCCATGCTATAAAATGACATCATTTCCTCGCACTGCATTTCCTGCACCACTATCCCCTATCCTGAGAATCTATAGGCAAACACCTTAAATACAATACAAAAAGGCCACAGGTGCTATTTAAAGTAGCAGTGCTAAGAAACTAACCACTTCTATGGAAAACCACAGTTCCCAAGACAGAACTTTTATACACAGTTTTGTATGTCATCGCTTTTCCCTTCTGGCCTGACCTTTGCAGAATTTTATAGACAAAGGCCAAACATTTGCTCATCTCTACAACACTGCCGTCTGCTATGTTTTACCGAAACATGTAATATTTCTGTGTATAAAAGTTCTATAAATTACCCCATTATACGCTGGAGTCTGCTAACTCCTACAGTTCTACCTCATTTCATAAATGTAACTAGACAATTTACCCTCACATCAATAGCCAAATCATCTTGAATGAATGAATAAATGAATGAAGAACATTTGTAGTCAGGATTGAAAATACAAAATATTAACCACAATTTTAATAAGTTCTTTATTAAGGATAACTTGCTGCTGTAAGCAATGAATGCATTCATTTTCATTCACAATAAAATCCATAAGCAGTTTATTGTGACTTGAAAGTGTATGGTGTACTTAATAGGACCAAATTCATTTCCACCTTAAAAGGAATGTTCTTACCAGCTTGCAGCAGTGATTCCCTCTTGTATTCATTGACTACAAAGTACATTTATCACTTGCCAAGAAAGCTTTTAGAGACAAAACTGAGTTTTTCTTTGGACGGCCAAGAGAATTGTGGCTGGTAATGTAGCACCATCTAGTGGTTTCTAATGAGGCCAAGAGTATATAGCAAGAAGACATAAAAGAGTGCAATCAATAAGTCCTATCAATGCAAAAATGGTACCGTTAAAAACTTCAGATCACGG
Source organism: Hyla sarda (assembly GCF_029499605.1). Taxonomy (NCBI): domain Eukaryota; kingdom Metazoa; phylum Chordata; class Amphibia; order Anura; family Hylidae; genus Hyla; species Hyla sarda. The sequence continues at coordinate 325,426,849 of NC_079192.1, forward strand.
CGCAAAAAATGAGCCCTCATACCACCCCATACACGGAAAAATAAAAAAGTTATAGGGGTCAGAAGATGACAATTTTAAACGTATTAATTTTCCTGCATGTAGTTATGATTTTTTCCAGAAGTCCGACAAAATCAAACCTATATAAGTAGGGTATCATTTTAATCGTATGGACCTACAGAATACATATCAGGTGTAATTTTTACCGAAAAATTTACTACGTAGAAACGGAAGCCCCCAAAAGTTACAAAACAGCGTTTTTTTTTTCAATTTTGTTGCACAATGATTTTTTTTCCTGCTTCACCATAGATTTTTGGGCAAAATGACTGATGTCATTACAAAGTAGAATTGGTGGCGCAAAAAATAAGCCATCATATGGATTTTTAGGTGTAAATTTGAAAGAGTTATGATTTTTTAAAGGCAAGGAGCAAAAAACGAAAATGCAAAAACGGAAAAACCTCCGGTCCTTAAGGGGTTAAGCAGTATTACTGTTCATTTCTGTGATTTTTTTTTTTTTTATATATAGTAAAGAACAATCCCTAAGTGATCTCTGCTAATAATCTAAAACTTCTATAATCTGAACCTCTCACTCGAGTCTCCAAGAGTTTGCTCATGCTGCACTAGTTCTTGGGAATACAATCTGCAGAACCCTCAGACTTATACCCAACATATACTTATACCCTAAAGATACAACTCTTCATGCAGGAATATAACATTCCCTTATTTGTCTTCCCTACTACCACTTTTAACCTGCAGCCCTTGAGACAACAAAAATGCAATGTTCAGCAGTCTCCCACTACACTCTATACAATTTAGATATTCAAAGATTTGGTGACTTGTTCTTCCCCCTTTATGTAACCTCCCCCATTTATAAAACATGGCTGGACCATTATATTAATAAAGCACTTTCTGCCTTTGTCAACCTCAGACGGAAAGCTCTCGTGAGCAGGGCCCTTACTGCTTTTGTTTGAATAGTTAGTTGTAATATTGTATTTTCTTCTATTTGTCCTTATTAGTCCTCAAAACTGTAAAGTGCCACAGAACTTGTTGGTGCCATATAACTTGCCCCTCCATATAGAGAAAAAAATCTACGAGAAACTAAATCAAAAAAGTTGTACATCTTGGCAAAACATTAACCTCTCTCATATACTTCATAAGAAAGTTTTGTTTCCTTTTAACTCCTTGGGGACGGAGCCCATTATAACCCTAAGGACGGGAGCATTTTTTGCACATCTGACCACTGTCACTTTAAGCATTAATAACTCTGGAATGCTTTTAATTTTCATTCTGATTCCGAGAAAGTTTTTTCGTGACATATTCTACTTTATGTTAGTGGTAAATTTTTGTCGATACTTGCATCATTTCTTGGTGAAAAATTCCAAAATTTTATAAAAAAAATAGAAATTTTTGCATTTTTCGAACTTTGTAGCTCTCTGCTTGTAAGGAAAGCAGACATTCCAAATAAATGACAAACTGATTCACAAATACAATATGTCTACTTTATGTTTGCATCATAAAGTTGACATGTTTTTACTTTTGGAAGACACCAGAGGGCTTCAAAGTTCAGAAGCAATTTTCCAATTTTTCACAAAATTTCCAAAATCTGAATTTTTCAGGGACCAGTTCAGTTTTGAAGTGGATTTGAAGGGCCTTCATATTAGAAATACCCCACAAATGACCCCATTATAAAAACTGCACCCCTCAAAGTATTCAAAATTACATTCAAAAAGTTTTTTTTAACCCTTTAGGTGTTTCACAGGAATAGCAGCAAAGTGAAGAAAATTCAAAGTCTTCATTTTTTACACTCGCATGTTCTTGTAGACCCAGTTTTTGAAACTTTACAAGGGGTAATAGGATAAAAAGCCACCCAAAATTTGTAACCCAATTTCTCTCGAGTAAGGAAATACCTCATATGTGTATGTCAAGTGTTCAGCGGGTGCACTAGAGGGCTCAGAAGGGAAGGAGCGACAAGGGGATTTTGGAGAATGAATTTTGCTGAAATGGTTTTTGGGGGCATGTTGCATTTAGGAAGCCCCTATGGTGCCAGAACAGCAAAAAAAAAACACATGGCACACTATTATGGAAACTACACCCCTCAAGGCACTTAACAAGGGGTCTGGTGAGCCTTAACATCCCACAGGTGTTTGACAACTTTTCGTTAAATTCGGATGTGTAAATGAAAAGAGAAATTTTTCACTAAAGTGCAGTTTTTTTCCAAAATTTACCATTTCTACAAAGAGTAATGGGAGAAAAATCCCCCCAAAATTTGTAGTGCAATTTCTCCCGAGTACGGAGATACCCCATATGTGGCCCTAAACTGTTGCCTTGAAATACGACAGGGCTCTGAAGTGAGAGAGCGCCATGCGCATTTGAGGCCTAAATTAGGAATTTGCAATAGGGGTGGACCCGGTTACAAGGATGGGGCTTGTCTCCACCAAAACCCTACAGCAGTGTTTCCCAAACAGGGTGCCTCCAGCTGTTGCAAGCCTCCCAGGACAGTCCATGGCGGTCCGGTAACACTGGGAGTTGTGGTTTTGCAACAGCTGGAGACGCCGTTTAGGAAACACTGCCGTATGAGACGTTTTTAATTTTTATTGGGGGGGGGGGGGCAACGTGTAAGGGGGTTTATGTGTAGTGTTTTACTTTTTATTATTTGTTAGTGTAGTGTAGTGTTTTTAGGGTACATTCACACAGGCAGGGGTTCACAGTAAGTTTCCTTAAAGGAAACCCATTGTAAACCCACCCGTGTGAATGTACCCTGTACATTCACATGGGGGGGGGGGGGCGCCCCAAACCTTCAGCTGTGGCAAAATGACAACTCCCAGAATGCACTGACAGACTGTACATGCTGGCAGTTGTAGTTTTACAACAGCTGTAGGCACACTGGTGGGGAACCACTGAGTTAGAAAACAGACTCTAGCTCAGTGATTCCAACCCATGTGCCTCCAGCTGTTGCGAGACTACAACTCCCAGCATGTACAGTCTGTCAGATCACTCTGGGAGTTGTAGTTTTGCAACAGCTGGAGGCACATGGGTTGGAATCACTGAGTTAGGAAACAGACTCTAGCTCAGTGTTTCCCAACCAGTGTGACTACAGCTGTTGCAAAACTACAACTCCCAGCATGGCCAGACAGTAAGGGATGCTGGGTGTGTAGTTTTGCAATATCTGGCCCTTCAGATGTTGCAGAACTACAACTCCCAGCATGCCTGGACAGTCTAGGCATGCTTGGAGTTGTAGTTTTGCAACATCTGGAGGGCTACAGTTTGGAGGCCACTACTTAGCGGTCTCCAAACTGTTCTTCCCCAGTTGTTGCATAACTACAACTCCTAGCATGCCCAGATTGTCCAGGCATGCTGGGAATTGTAGTTCTGCAACATCTGAAGGGCCAGATATTGCAAAACTACACACTCAGCATCCCTGACTGTCTGGCCATGCTGGGAGTTGTAGTTTTGCAACATCTGGAGGGCTACAGTTTGGAGACCACCATATATTGGTCTCCAAACTGTGCCACTTCAGATGTTGCAAAACTACAACTCCCAGCACGCCCAGACAGTCAGTGCACGCTGAAAGTTGTAGTTTTGCAACATCTGGAGGACCACAGTTTAGAGACCACTACACAGTGGTTTCCAAACTGTGACCCTCCAGATGTTGCAAAACTACAACTCCCAGCATGCCCAGACAGCCTTTGGCTGTGTGGGCATGCTGGGAGTTGTAGTTTTGCAGCTTTTAGAAGGCCACAGTGAAGATCACTTATCATGATCTTCACTGCAGCCTTCTCCGACGCACTTTCCGGCAGCCGCTCAGATGATGATGCCGCTGCTCCGGGATGCCGCCGCCTCCGCAGGTACGGGTAAGCCGGGCCATGTTCCCCCCCCTCGCCACCCATGTTCCCCCCGCTTTGTACAGACTTCGATCGGTGGGCAGAGTGGGGGGAAATGAACTCTAACCCCCCGCCCCTCTCCTGCCATTGGTGGTCAGCCTGACCGACCAATGGCAGGGGATAGGAGGGGGTGGCAAAATTGCCAACTCGCTCCTTTCCTTTAGGCTGGTCGGAGCTGTCTCTGACAGCTCCGATCACGCTTATTTTCCGGGAGATCGGGTCACCAGTGACCAGTTTTGCCCGGATCGCGGCAAATCGCAAGTCTGAATTGACCTGCGATTTGCTGCGATTGCCGACATGGGGGGGTCTCAGGACCCCCCTAGGCATTGCCACGGGATGCCTGCTGCAGTGATCGGAAATACGGAGGGCGTATGGATACGCCCTCTGTCCTTAAGTGACGGGACGCGAGTGCGTATCCATACGCCCTCCGTCCCCAAGGAGTTAATAGAAATTATGGCTTATAAAAAATAAAAAAAAGCCCACTAGGGGTTCCCATACCACCCAGAATATCATTCTGTCCAGCTGCAGACTTATCTTTGTCCAAGCTGATGCTTAGGCTGGGACAAAGTCCAAGAAGTGAGGGTGGGACTAGCACTTCTCTGTGCTCACTCCTTTCCTATCCGACTGCAGCATGAAAACAGAGAAGAGGGGGTTACAGAGCAGCCTGCAGTGATTGGATGAAGAGACCCAGCACAGCAGGATCAGGGAGGAAGAGAAGTCATGGAGAGTGATGGACACACCCCCTCCAAAGAACAGGATGACAAACCAGGTGAGCAACAGAGAGAAGGTATTTGGGAGGAAAGTACTGTATATGCTAGACACAACGCTATGTACATGATCAGGATTAGGTATAGAGTAACATAACTGTTTTTGTAGAATATGACCTCTTTAACCTCTGAAACAGAAGGGATTCAGCACAGATAAGGTGTAAGCAATGTAGAAAATCTTTATTCTTTAATAACTATAGTACAGAAACAATCTGACATGTTTCAAGTGCCATTACGCACTCTAAGTCATACATAAGACGCAGGGCGAACGTCATAGCAGGTCGATCCCGGCGTCTATTAACAGCTGGGACCCTTGTCCAATGCCGGTCATCACCGATCACGGGAATGCCCGGCATTAACCCCTTAGACACGGCAATCAAAGTTTATCGCCACGTCTAAAATGAAAAGAAAAATAAAAAGCATTCCAGGCAGCTCAGTCGGGCTGATCGGGATCCCGATCAGTTTACAGGATGACGGGAGGGTCCCCCTACCTGCCTCCTCGCAGTCTGATCTCCTCTGTGATGCTCCCGCCTGGCTCACCAGGCTGGAGCAATCAAGCGCAGATAACACTGATCAATGCTATGCTACAGCATAGCACTGAACAGTGTATACAATAAGAAGATTGCATGTATTAGTCCCCTATGGGGACGAAAAGGTGGTGTTAAAAAAAAAAGTTAATGTGCATTAACGTCTTCCATACTAAAAGTTTAACCCCTTAAGGACTGAGCGATTTCACGTTTTTGCATTTTAGTTTTTTCCTCCTTGCCTTTAAAAAATCATAATCTTTTCAATTTTGCACCTAAAAATCTGTATTATGGCTTATTTTTTGCGCCACCAATTCTAGTCATTTTACCGAAAAATCCACGGCGAAACAGAAAAAAAATTCATTGTGCGACAAACTTGAAGAAAAAATGCCATTTTGTAAATTTTGGGGGTTTCTAATCAGAACATTTTTCGGTACACCTTATCTTTATTCTGTAGGTCCATATGGTTAAAATGATATCCTACTTGTATAGGTTTGATTTTGTATTACTTCAGAAAAAAATCATAAATACATGCAGGACAATTTATACATTTAAAATTGTCATTTTCTGAGCCCTATAACTTTTTAATTTTTCTGTGTTCAGGGCGCTATGAGGGCTCATTTTTTGTGCCGTGATCTGAAGTTTTTAGCGGTACCATTTTTGTTCTGATAAGACTTTTTGATCACTTTTTATTCACTTTTTTGTGGTATAAAAAGTGATCAAAAATGCGCTGTATTGGACTTTTGATTTTTTTTGCGCGTACGCCATTGAACATGCGGTTTTAAAAGCGGTATATTTTTATAATTCGGACATTTCCGCATGCGTTGATACCACATATGTTTATTTTTATTTACACTGTTTTATTTTGTTACTAGGAAATGCCGGGTGATTTAAACTTTTAATTCAGAAGAGAATACCTGAAAGGGTTAACTTTTTTTTTTACACTTTTTTTTTTTTGCGAGCTCATAGCTTCTATAGGGACCTATGAGCTTGCAATGGCTGATTGCATACACAGATTGTTGCCTTGCCGTTGCATGGCAACAAGCTGTGTAATTGACGGTTGATTGCTCCAACCTGTTACTCAGGCATGGAGCAATCAATCGGAGCCCGGACGGCGACGGAAGAAGGTAGGGACCTTCTTCTCTCCGGGTAGCTGATCGGGGCATCGTAATTTTATCGCGATGACCCCGATCAGCCCGACTGAGCAGCCGGGAAGCATTTACTTTCACTTTCGATACGGCGCTCAGCTTTGAGTGCGGCATCGGAAGGGTTAATAGCGCATGGCCGAACGATCGCCACGGGTCCCGGCTATAAATAGGCGCCGGGACCATCCCGCTATGATGCGTGGTCCCGCCGGGACCCCGCGTTATAGACAGGGACCGGACTTAGGACGTACTCATACGTCCTAAGTCCTTAAGGGGTTAAATCACCCCCATTTTCCCAAATTCCATATAAAAAAAATGTAAACATTAAAATAAACATGTGGTATCGCTGCACGCGTAAATGTCCGAACTAACGTTAATTAAACGGTCAATGGCGTATATACGTTAAAAAAAATCCAAAGTCCAAAATTCCGTATTTTTGGTCATTTTGTATACCCCAAAAAATTGCATCCATTGTGTCCGGTTCTGTATCTCTTGCACGCCATCCTACGCGTGGGCAGGCTGCCCACGCCTAGGATGGCGGCAGCCAGCTTGCACTGATTGTGATGTTTCCATCCAGCGTTGTGCCTCGGACATTGCACAACTTTACAAGGTGAGCGTATTTACTCACCTGTGTGCACACAGCACTTTATCATCGGTCCAGAACATAGAAGCGCTCCTGTCCCCTTTTTTGTTTTTTGCGCACTGATGAGTGACATCGTGTTGAGGACGTCACTCGTCATAGCTCAGCGCACAGGATGCCACCGAAGCCTGAAGGAACGCGGTCCCCAGGACAGGCAAACTGTAAAACCAGCGATGGGGAGGGAATCGGGTGGCAGCGACGGCGGGACTCTAGCCCCGCAGAAATCGCAGCAGTTCAATGATCTAAAGCGGCCGATGAACAGCAACGGCTTCTGCGGGGCAAGAAACAGTTTATCGGGGTATACACGCACCCTCATTTTAACAAGGATATTTGGGTAAAAACATTTTACCCAAATTTCCTTTGAAAAATGAGGGTGCGTGTTATAGGCCGGTGCGTGGTATACCCCGATAAATACGGTAGTTGTTTTTATTTAAGTCATAAAATAAAATAAATCCTACATAAATTGGGTATCCTTGAAACCGTATGGACCTACAAAATAAATATAAGGTGTAATTTTTACCGAAAAGGTCACTGCGAAGAAAAGGAAGCCGCTAAAAATTACAAATTGGCAGGGTTTTTTTTTCCAATATTGACCTACAAATAATTATTTTTTTGTTTTGCCATAGATTTTGTGGTGAAATGACTGATGTCATTACAACGTAAAATTGGTAGTGGTCTGTAGGTGGATAACTGAAAGCGTTATGATTTTTAGAAGGTGAGGAGGAAAAAATGAAAATACAAAAATGGAAAAACCCTGAGTCCTTAAGAGGTTAAAGGAGTATAATGTTAAGAACTACTAGCACATTAATTGGTACATATATATATATGAAAAAATGGATTCGCTGTATTGATTTAATCCCTTAACAACGCCGAGCGTAAACTTACGCTCGTGGCCAGCTCCCGTTATGTGAAGCACACTCAGGAGCTGAACGCGCTTCATACCTGGCAGGTCCCGGCTGCTAACAGCAGCCAGGGCCCGCGGCTAATACCAGGCATCCCCAATCGGGCTGATGTCCAGTATTAACCCTTTAGACACCGCAATCAAAGTTGACCGTGGCGTCTAAAACGTGAGAAAATCATTGCCGTTAGCTCAGTGGGCTGTTTGGGTCCACCGCTGTGAAATCGCAGCGTCCCGAACAGCTGAGAGGACAGCGGGAGGCTTCTTACCTTGTCTCCCGCCGTCTGGAGCAACAGAGAACCGATAACACTGATCAATGCAATGCTATGGCTTTGCATTGATCAGTGTCTGCAATCAAGGTATTGCATGTTATAGTCCCCTATGGGGGCTATAACATTGTAAAAAAAAGTGTAAAAAAAAACAGTTACTGTATATCCCGGCGTATAAGATGACTTTTTAACCCCGAATTTTCTTCTGAAAAGTCGGGGGTCGTCTTATACGCCGGGTATTGAGGTCTGGGATAGGAATATCTATGATTATCTGCCCGGGCCGGTTCCTGTGTGTGGCTGCAGGCGGGGGCCGTCCAGAGCATGTACAAACTAATACTGTATACTAAAAACCAGGGTGCCTCCAGCTGTTGTGAAACTACGACTCCCAGCACGACAAAGGCTGTCCTGGCATGCTGGGAGGTGTAGTTTTACAACAGCTGGAGGCCTCCTGGTTTTTAGTATACAATATTAGTTTTTACCTTCTCTGGCTGGCCCCCACCTGCAGCCACACACAGGAGGCGGCCCGGGCAGATAATCATAGGTATTCCTATGCCGGACATCTCTGTGTCCCGAAAAATCTTTTCGGGACATAAGGATGTCTGCCGGTCACTTACCATTCCCCGGCGTCCTCCTGCGATCCTCCTTCGGTCCTCCATCTCTATGGTTGTATGCACGGGACATCAGTGACTTCCTGTTCGTACAACCATAGAGGCAGAGGAGCGCAGGACCAGGAGGACGCGCGCCGATCGGGGCCTGGTGAGTGACCGGCCGTGCTATCTTAAGTGATCCGGTCACCGCTCCCCGGTCCCGGCACCTACTGCTATGGTCCATAGGCCATAGCAGTAGATGGTGACCCGGGCCGGAGGAGCGGTGATCGGAACACTGTGGGGGCAGTACAGACATACAGCCTCCAGCCATACACTGTATACGGCTGGAAGCTGTATGTCTGTTGGGGGGAGCTACCAATCTAATGTGAGGGAACTGCCTACAAATGTGGGGGGAGCTGCCTACTATTGTGGGGGAGCTGCCTACTATTGTGGGGGAACTGCTGACCTAATGTGGGGGGAGCTGGCTACAAATGTGGGGGGAGCTGGCTACAAATGTGGGGGGAGCTGGCTACAAATGTGGGGGGAGCTGCCTACAAATGTGGGGGGAGCTGTCTACTATTGTGGGGGAAATGCTGACCTAATGTGGGGGAATTGCCTACTAATGTGGGGGAGATGCCTACTAATGTGGGGTAACTGCTGACCTAATGTGGGGTAACTCCTGACATAATGTGGGGGAGCTGCCTACTATTATGGGGGAACTGCCAACCTAATGTGGGGGAGCTGCCGACCTAATGTGGGGGAGCTGCCGACCTAATGTGGGGGAGCTGCCGACCTAATGTGGGGGAGCTGCCGACCTAATGTGGGGGAGCTGCCGACCTAATGTGGGGGAGCTGCCGACCTAATGTGGGGGAGCGGGCAACCTAATGTGGGGGAGCTGGCAACCTAATGTGGGGGAGCTGGCAACCTAATGTGGGGGAACTGCCAGCTTAATGTGGGGGGAACTATACTGCCTACCTAATGTGGGGGGAACTATACTGCCTACCTAATGTGGGGGGAACTATACTGCCAACCTAATGTGGGGGGAACTATACTGCCAACCTAATGTGGGGGAACATAATGCCTACCTAATGTGGGGGGCAATATAAGGTACCGTACATCGCGGTAGGAGGGGTAGTCTTATATGGTGAGTATATCCCAAACTCTCTATTTTAACTGTAAAAGTTGGGGGTCGGCTTATACGCCCAGTCGTCTTATATGCCGGCATAGACGGTAATAAATGTGATTTAACATCTTTCCTAATAAAAGTTTGAATCACCCCCCTTAAGGGCCAGGGTTTTTTCCGTTTTTGTACTTTCATTTTTTCCATCAGTCATTTTACATCAGTCACTTTTTTCAATAGTCATTTTACCCAAAAATCTATGACAAAACGCTCACCCCATCCCCCCCAAAAAAAAAAAATTAACATTGCGCGATTAAATTGACGTTTCTACGCAGTACATTTTCCAGTAAAAATGACACCTTCTCTTTATTCTGTAGGTCCATACGATTAAAATGATACCCTTTGATTTTGTCGTAGTTCTGGAAAAAATCATAACTACATGCAGTAAAATGTATACGTTTAAAATTGTCATCTTCTGATCCCTATAACTTTTTTATTTTTCCGTGTATGGGGCGGTATGAGAGTTCATTTTTTGTGCTGTGATCTGAAGTTTTCAGCGGTACCATTTTTGTTTTGATTGGACTTTTTCATCACTTCTAATTCATTTTTTCATGATATAAAAAGTGACCAAAAATACGCTATTTTGGACTGGTTATAGAAAGGAAGCGAACTCAGGGTGTACAAGTACGTCCTTGGTCCTTAACCCCTTAACGACGCAGGACGTATATTTACGTCCTGCGCCGGCTCCCGCGATATGAAGCGGGATCGCGCCGCGATCCCGCATCATATCGCGTGGGTCCCGGCGCTAATCAACGGCCGGGACCCGCGGCTAATACCACACATCGCCGATCGCGGCGATGTGCGGTATTAACCCTTTAGAAGCGGCGGTCAAAGCTGACCGCCGCTTCTAAAGTGAAACTGAAAGTATCCCGGCTGCTCAGTCGGGCTGTTCGGGACCGCCGCGGTGAAATCGCGGCGTCCCGAACAGCTGACAGGACACCGGGAGGGCTCTTACCTGCCTCCTCGGTGTCCGATCGACGAATGACTGCTCCGTGCCTGAGATCCAGGCAGGAGCAGTCAAGCGCCGGTAATGCTGATCACAGGCGTGTTAATGCACGCCAGTGATCAGCATAGGAGATCAGTGTGTGCAGTGTTATAGGTCCCTATGGGACCTATAACACTGCAAAAAAAAAGTAAAAAAAAAGTGTTAATAAAGGTCATTTAACCCCTTCCCTAATAAAAGTTTGAATCACCCCCCTTTTCCCATAAATAAAATAAAACAGTGTAAAAAAAAAAATAAATAAACATATGTGGTATCGCCGCGTGCGTAAATGTCCGAACTATAAAAATATATCATTAATTAAGCCGTACGGTTAATGGCGTACGCGCAAAAAAATTCCAAAGTCCAAAAAAGCGTATTTTGGTAACTTTTTATAACATTAAAAAATGAATAAAAAGTGATCAAAAAGTTCGATCAAAACAAATATCATACCGATAAAAACTTCAGATCACGGCGCAAAAAATGAGTCCTCATACCGCCCCGTACGTGGAAAAATAAAAAAGTTATAGGGGTCAGAAGATGACATTTTTAAACGTAAAAATTTTCCTGCATGTAGTTATGATTTTTTCCAGAAGTGCGACAAAATCAAACCTATATAAGTAGGGTATCATTTTAACCGTATGGACCTACAGAATAATGATAAGGTGTAATTTTTACCGAAATATGCACTGCGTAGAAGCGGAAGCCCCCAAAAGTTACAAAATGGCGTTTTTTTTTCGATTTTGTCGCACAATGATTTTTTTTTCCGTTTCGCCGTGCATTTTTGGGTAAAATGACTAATGTCACTGCAAAGTAGAATTGGCGACGCAAAAAATAAGCCATAATATGGATTTTTAGGTGGAAAATTGAAAGGGTTATGATTTTTAAAAGGTAAGGAGGAAAAAACGAAAGTGCAAAAACGGAAAAACCCTGAGTCCTTAAGGGGTTAAAAGGAAAAAAAAAAAAAAAACATGTGGTATCGCCGCATGCGTAAATGTCCGATCTATGAAAATATAATGTTAATTAAACCGCATGGTCAATGGGGTACAAATGGGGTACACCTAAAAAAAATTCCAAAGTCCAAAACTGCGTATTTTTGGTCACTTTGTATACCCTAAAAAAATGTATATAAGGCGATCAAAAAGTCCCATCAAAACAAAAATGGTACTGATAAAAACTTCAGGTCATGGTGCAAAAAATTAGCCCTCATGTATCCCCATACATGGAAAAATAAAGAAAAGTTATAGGGGTCAGAAGATGACAATTTTACACATACTAATTTTGGTGCATGTAGTTATAATTGTTTTAAGTAGTAAAATAAAATAAAACCTATATAATTTAGGTATCCTTGTAACCGTATGGACCTACAGAATAAAGATATGGTGTCATTTTTGCAAAAAGTGTACTGCATAAAATCGGAACCCCCCAAAATTACAAAATGGTGTTTTTTGTTTTTTTTTCAATTTTGCCCCACAAATATTTTTTTCCGGGTTCCACCGTAAATTTTGCGGCAAAATGATTGATGTCGTTATAAAGTACAATTGGAGGCGCAAAAAATAAGCCCTCATATGGGTCTGTAGGTGCAAAATTGAAAGTGTTATGATTTTTAGAAGGTGATGAGGAAAAAATTAAAAAGCAAAAACTGAAAAACCCTGCGTCATTAAGGGGTTAATCAGTATAATGTATAATATATGAAATACAATATCTACCTATACCACTAACTGTACAACCTTCTTTCAATAAGCCTATTAACACCATTTGCACATACAGACAGAACTCTATTTCCAAACAGATCAATGCCATAAGGAAGATTTAATCTCTCGCCTTGCTTAATGCATCATACTGGAAAGAGTGAATAAGCATATTGATTTGTAATATTGTTAGGCTTTGATGCTGGGAATATTGTAATATGCTGGTGAAGACTGCTTACATTCCCAGTGATAACATTTTCCAATATACAATATCGCTCTGAGAAGTCATTGAGTGAATTCCGCTGCCTGTCTTGCTACGGTGTCTGGGTCAATAAAGTCTTAAGTACATGCTACTCTCTAATTTTTACATGACGAAACATGATCAAATGATGGAAGAATGCTATTAACCTGACCTTTCACATGTATCACAGGTAGGCACAGAAATTATACTGTATCATTATTTGTGGAGACCTACTTAAAGGGGTTATCCACCATAAGGTGATTTTAGTACGTACCTGGCAGACAGAAATGGACATGCTTAGGAAGGGTCTGCGCTTGTCTTGGGGCTAAATGGCTATGTTGTGAGATTACCATAACAGTGTGGCTAGCTTTTTGTGAACTGGTATTTCCGGTTTGACTTTTTCCTTTTTTTGACTACAAATCCCTCAATTCCATTTCCTCTCTCCCACACATCAGCCAGCCCACCCATCGAAACATAAATGAGCAGCATCCATTCAAAAGACCTGTGGTTTTCAATCCGGGTACCTACAGCTGTTGCATTAGTTGCAGATTGATCTCTCTCCCACCAAGCGATTCCTCCACCCATTGAAGCAGACAGGCTCCCTGTCATCAGCTGACTAGTAAGTCAGGTCTCGGCTGTATTGCAACCTGGGAAAAATCTGAGACAACAGTAATTTTATATGCTGGTAAAAATAAATATTGGAGTGAAAATCACATAAGAATTGTGAGAAAACTGTCACGCACAGGTACAGACACTATATTATGAACTACACTAACTTTACAGCCCCTGTAGCATAGTCAAATAAAAAAAAAAAAACGTTAAATCTCTCTTTAAAGTGAATAAGTTTGCCGATCTTCAATCTGTCGGCTAAAGTCTTTACAGAAGCCCAGATGTCTGTATTAGTGAGAGGCCTCTCCTTTGCACCTGCATGTAAGTTTGATTTTTTTCGTACCATGCTCGATGTCGAACTCTTCGTAAACATTTTGCTGGCTTTGAAACATTAAACGGGACTTCCACTGTTAATAATGGGACTATCATTGCTGAGTTGAATGATGTTGAAAAAGGAGATTTTTTAACACTTACCGTAAAATCTCTTTCTCGAAGGATCCATTGGGGGACACAGACAGTGTCTCTAGGAGGTGTGACACTATGGTAATAAAAAAGTAAGCTCCTCCCAGCAGGATATACCCGCCTTCAGGCTCAAAGAAAGACCCAAAAACTGTCCGAGAACCAGAAGAAAAAACATAACTGAACACACCCTCAAACAGAGAACCAAAGGGGAAAAAAACAAAATGGGCTGGAGCTGTGTCCCCCAATGGATCCTTCAAGAAAGAGATTTTACGGTAAGTGTTAAAAAATCTCCTTTTCTCTATCGGCTCCATTGGGGGACACAGACCGTGGGACGTACCAAAGCCATCCCTTGGGTGGGCAGATAAGTAATCAGGCAGACGGCCGGTCCACTGCCGCCTGCAACACTTTACGGCCCAGACTAGCATCAGCCGATGCGAAAGTATGAACTCGGTAAAAACTTTGAGAAAGTGTGCAAAGACAACCAGGTAGCCGCCTTGCAAATCTGCGAGGCCGAGGCTCTATTCTGGAGGAAGGATCTGGCCGGAAAACGACCTTGTCCAGGTGGATCACCAGAAACGGAGAACGGCAGGAAAAAGCTGCCAATTCAGACACCCTCCGGATGGAGGTGATAGCCACAAGAAATGCCACTTTTCAAGAAAGGAGGGATATCTCTCTAAGGGGCTCAAAGGGTGAACCCTGGAGGGCACTCAGAACCAAATTCAAGTCCCAAGAGGGAGAAGGTGACCGATAAGGAGAAACAGCGTGCGCCACTCCTTGCAGGAAGGACCGCACATGAGGATTAGAAGCCAGGGGCCGCTGGAAAAGAACAGTAAGGGCCGAAACTAGACCTTTAAGAGAACAGAGACAACCCCAGTTCCAACCACGACTGAAAAAAGGAGAGAAGACGGGGGACCGAGAAGGTCACCGGGGAGAAGTCCTGAGCTTCACACCAACGAAAATAAGACCACCAAGTACGGTGGTAAATTCTTGCGGAGGAGGGCTTACGAGCCTTGAGCATGGTGTGAAAGACTGGGGAAGAGAACCCATGGGCCCTCAAAACCGCGGTCTCAACGGCCACGCCGTGAAATACAGCGACTGTAAATTGGGGTGGCAAAGAGGACCCTGAGAGAGTAGGTCCGGGTGGGGCGGAAGGCGCAGAGGAGCGTCGTCCAGGAGCTTGACTACGTCGGTGTACCACGACCTTCGGGGCCCATCTGGAGCTACCAGAATGGCGGAGACGTCCTCTGCCTCGAGTTCCTCAGCACCCTGGGAAGGAGCGGAAGAGGAGGGAACAAAGCCTGAGGGGCCCGGACTTTGACACAAACGGAAGAATTTTCCGATAGTGCCGGAACGCGAAGAGATCCACGTCCGGAATGCCCCAGAGGCCGCAGAGCCACGTGAAGACCTCCGGATGAAGGGACCACTCGCCGGGCGGGCGAGGACCGACTGAGGAAGTCCGCTACTCAGTTGAGCACTCCCGGAATGTGAATTGCCGAAAAGGCCGGAACCTTGTTCTCCGCCCAGGTGAGAATCTTGGTCACCTCGGCCATGGCTGCCGAGCTGCGAGTGCCGCCCTATCGATTTATGTACGCCACGGCCATAATCCCAATATGTTTGGGTCTCTGGAGGAGACCAGAGTCCCTGAACCGTCCAATCCCTGAACACGCCGCCCCAGCCCGACAGGCTGGCCTCCGCTGTAACAACCTGCCAGTGAAGGGGAAGAAAGGAGCGAAGCCACGAGAGCAGAGACTGACGGACCCTGAGAGGGAGAAAAATCTGACGATCGAGGGACAGAGGAGACCTGTTCCATCGAGAGAGAATCGCCAGTTGAAGAGGACGGTAATGAAAACGGGCAAAGGGTACGGCCTCCATAGTTGCCACCATCCGACCCAGGACTTCCATACAAGTGCGGATGGAGACTGATACCTGGGTCCGAAGGGAGCGGACCCCTGCCCGAAGCGCCAGACGTTTGTCTGGCAGAAGACAAATTTGGGCAGAAGCCGGGTTGAAATCCCAGAACGGTTAGAGACTGGGTAGGATTGACTTGTCCCGGTTAACCATCCCCCTGAAGTGAATCAGAGTGTGGAGAGTGACGTCCAGATTCTCCAGAGTCTGGGCTCTGGTTGGAGCCTTGATGAGAAGGTCGTCCAGATAGGGTACCACTGAGATACCCCTCGACCATAACAAGCCCATCACTGGCGCAAGGATTTGTCAAGACCCGAGGAGCCGTGGCTAGACCAAGGGGAGGGCTACGAATTGAAAATGCCCCTCCGGAACTGAAGCAGAGGTACCGATGATGGCCCGGAAATATTGGCACATGGAGGTAGGCATCCCTGATGTCCACCGATGAAGGAACTCCCCTTGTTCCAGGGACGCCACCACCGAGCGGAGAGATTCCATTCGGAAGCGGCATCCGCATTCCAAGCTTTAAGCCACATAAAGCGGCGGAGGGCTGCTAGGTGACCCACAGCAAAGGCAGAACAATGTGCTGACTGCATGGAAGCTGCGCACAGAAAGTCCCCAGCTTTAGTGCATTGGAGAGCCAGAGCAGATAGATCCTCTGGGGGGGGGGATCCCTCTAAGATATCCTGATGGAGCTTTTGGCACCACTCCGACAAGGCCTTGAACACCCATGTTGAGGTGAAGATGGGAATAAGAGAAGAGCCAGCTGCTTTAGATACGAACTTCGCTAAAGATTCTACCTACTTGTCCGTGGGATCCATGAAGGCAGCGGCATCTGCCAGAGGCAGTGTAGTCGCCTTAAAGATCCGGGAGATTGGTGGATCCACAGAGGGAGGGGAAGTCACCTTAGCGACAAGGTCCTTGTCAAATGGATAACCTTCTTGAATTGTCTTGATTCCCGGGAATCTGAGCTCTCCCCCTGGTCAGTGGACGGAGCTACAAGCATCGAGGAAGAAGTGTCATAGCGCCCGCTCCTTGTCCCGAGCGCCCATCTGACTGTATATGCGCTCGGGGGAACGGAGCGGGCGGCCAGAGCGCTGGCAGCCTCTGCCGGCGAAATGAAAGTAAAACTGAGCCGGCGCTGAAGCGCCCGGCTCATAACAGCGCCGCGGCTGCAGCCGCGTATAAGGCGCTGTGAAGGGAGATATAAGCCGGCGCTGAGAGCGCTCGAGCTGAAAAGCGCCGCGGCTGACAGCCACATGAGGCGCTAAGTAGTGTCCAAAAAACACACACCACACACACACACAATAAAGGAATTTTTTTAATATACGCCCCCTTAGTGTAACTGCTCCCCAGCAAATGCAGCCCCTGTTAAAAAAAAAGCCCCAAAAACTGAGGTGGGCAAAAACAGGGGGTCTCCAGAGGTTGCGAGGCTGTACCTGTGGAAAAAGGTACTTACCTCAGTCAGAAGAACTTGCCTAATGGAGTCTTCAGTGAAGTCTTCAACCAGCTTATGGTCCCTGCATCACGCCTGGCTGCTATGCGCGAGCGAGGCGAGCAGAGACACAGGGGGACCCGGACCCATGAGGTACCACCCAGACGCTGACCGTTGGGGAGGGGGGGTTAACAGCGCATATATACGCAATGTCTGTGCCCCCTTACTCGCAATGGGAAAACAGGGAACCACAGTCCCTGAGTCCCCACCTGAAAACAGAAAGAAAAAGGAATAAAAAACTAACACGTTCCTATACTAGGAAAACAAAAAAAACAAAAGACCTGGTCTGGATAGCCCAGACCAGTCCACCTCCTTCAGGCACTAAGCTTAAACTGACTAGCTCAGAGTCTGAAGGCGGGTATATCCTGCTGGGAGGAGCTGACTTTTTTATTACCATAGTGTCACACCTCCTAGAGACAGCAGCATACACCCATGGTCTGTGTCCCCCAGACGATAGAGAAATGATATATTGTGTAATGATACAATATACAATGTTGTGTCACACAACAGTGGTATCCATTCTGATGATTTTACCGCAAATATCAACATCAGTTCAGACGAAACAGCTGGCTTCACTTTCAGGGAGCTTTTCGCCGCATCTGACTTACAGCAACTTGCAGATCATGAAACATCTTCTGGTTCTCCCTCCTTCTCCATATCCAATCCTGATTTTTATCCCATCATGTCTAGAACTTCGGTTCTGGATAATTTTCAGGAGTGTATGGACAAGGAACTAAGTTCTTCAGCTTGCAATTCCTACCCCCTAAAATATAATCTCACATTTAATGAAAGAAATGCCCTATGTGAATTGGAACTTATGGAGGATTTTACAATCCATGAGGCAGAAAAGGGGGTGGGGTGATCATTCTGGATAAGGGTTTGTATGGAAAACAAATCAGGAAATGTTGTCAGATAGTAATACATATAAAAGATTATCCTATAATCCCACACCCATTTTTTTTTTTTTTTTTTTTAGAAAAGAGGTTGATGATCTTGTCAATCTTAAGCAGCGGAGTGTTTTTTTTTTACATTTTTTTTTCACCTCTAGAGAAGCAGAATATATTAAAATGCAATGTCCAGTTACACCCATTTTCCACTCCCTGCCCAAGATACACAAAGAAATCTTTCCTCCTCCGATGAGGCCAATAGTTGCTGGCAGATCATCTCTCAACGAGAGATTATGTTCCTGGACGGATGTCCTATTACAACCACTGGTCTCTCTGATCCCTGGTTTTTTACGAGACACTAAGCATATTTTAGCTGCCTTCCATGATTTCTTATGGAGGGAAGGTTTCTCATGGATTATAGCTGACGTAAACTCCCTCTATTCTATTATGCCCCCATGATAAGACAATCATTGCCTTAAAGGGGTACTCAGGTGGAAAACTTTTTTTTTTTTTTTTTTTTTTTTATCAACTGGAGCCAGAAAGATTTGTAAATTACTTCTATTAAAAAATCTTAATCCATCCAGTACGTATTAGCTGCTGAATACTACAGAGGAAATTATTTTCTTTTTGGAGCACAGTGCTCTCTGCTGACATCTCTGTCCATTTTAAGAACTGTCCAGAGTAGGAGAAAATCCCCATAGCAAACATATGCTGCTCTGGACAGTTCCTAAAATTAACAGAGATGTCAGCAGAGAGCACTGTGTTCCAAAAAGAAAATAATTTCCTCTGTAGTATTCAGCAGCTAATAAGTACTGGAAGGATGAAGATTTTTTAAATAGAAGTAATTTACAAATCTCTCTAACTTTCTGGCACCAATTGATTTATAAACAAAAATAAATAAATAAATAAATAAATAAAAAGTTTTCCAAAGGTGATTTGCAGGAATTTCTCAACTTAAAGGTTGAGTATCTTTTGACTCAATTGAATTTTTTTATGTTTGATGGAGCTTATTTCCTGCAAATCACCAGCGCTTCTATGGGGGAGAATTCTCCCCCTCTCCTGCCAGCATTTACATGTATTGGTGGGAGAGGGGGACTCTTCAAATCCCTTAATTTTTCTGACTGTATCCAGTGGTACGGCCACTACATAGACAACCTCCTATTTATTTGGGGGTCTAGTGTAGAGGCCGTCCAGGATTTTTTTTTTTGTTATTCTTAAATGACAATCAATACCCTTCATCATGCACTGGATCAAATTTCTTTTTTGGACCTCACATTATTTGGTGACCCCAACACTAAATCCATTATAACATCAACACACCCTAAGAACACAGATACCAATTACATCCTATATGCGACCTCTTGCCACCCACGTAACAACTTACCAGTGGGTGAGATGGTAAGGGCTCACCGTAATTGTTCCTCTCTAGACATTTTCAATAGGGAGGCTCATGAAATTGAGACTCTGTTAGAGCTTTTTGGTAAAGCACATGATTCTACTGTTAACTGAAAATGGAATGAGGCCTACAAAAGAAAAAGAACACAGTACCTACAGTGAAATATGGTGGAGGTTCAATGATGTTTTGGGGTTGTTATGCTGCCTCTGGCACTGGGTGCCTTGAATGTGTGCAAGGCATCATGAAATCTGAGGATTACCAATGGCTTTTGGTTTGCATTGTACAACCCAGTGTCAGAAAGCTGGGTTTGCGTCTAAGATCTTGGGTCTTCCAGCAGAATAATTACCCCAAACATACATCAAAAAGCCCCCAGAAATGGATGGCAACAAAGTGCTGGAGAGTTCTGAAGTGGTCAGCAATGAGTACAGATCTAAATCCCATTGAACACCTGTGGAGAGATCTTAAAAATTGCTGTTAGGAAAAGGCGCCTTCCAATAAGAGAGACCTGGAGCAGTTTGCAAAGGAAGAGTGGTCCAACATTCCGGCTGAGAGGTGCAAGAAGCTTATTGATGGTTATAGGAAGCGACTGATTTCAGTTATTTTTTCCAAAGGGTGTGCAACCAAATATTAAGTTAAGCCAATCATTTTAATTATTTGTTCTTTGGAAGGTGTGACATACTGTATGGTATTATGCACATATTTGTCTTATGTTATTCTAAATAGTACACTTTTTTGGTACCTATTTATATAATATTTATAATCTTTTTACGTGCATTGTGTACTATTTGTACTATTGCCACCTCTACAATTGAACAGTGCTATATAGCTATATACCTATAGGGTTATAGGTTTGTCTTTTTTTCTAATGAATGCTATTTTATGCATTTGTTCATGCATTTGTATTGATGGCTATGATGCAATTGGTCTCGGTGGGTGGTTACCCTGGGCATATGATCCTGGTTTTCCCAGGTGAATTGTCTGCCGATTAGTTGGGTTCCCACCTAGAACAAGTTCTATCAAATTCTTTTTTTATTTTAGTACATTATTATGGAGCGGCCATCTTGCCGGAGCTGTTTTTAAACAGCAGTAAGAGATATACTTTACAGTAAGCCCCATGGACACAGCTGCAATAGTCTGGCCTCAACCCCATTAAAATATTACAGAATGCACAGTATATACAGATTACAGGAACTGATTCAAATCATTTCTTTGGTTCAGTCCTAGAGGACTGATTGCTTCCAATTTCAGAATCCACCTAGCTTCGCAGCGGAGAAGGAGATTCTGTCTATCACCACCTCTAGGCGGAGCTTGGATTTCTCGGCCTCCTACTCGAAACGATCTGGAGGATATGTTCATACTACAGAAATTGCAATTTGATTACCACTAGGTCCCAGTTTTCTCAACCAATTAATAGGATTTTTATTTTCATTTGTATCTCCTACAGTGGTATTCTTCCTATATGTCACCAACGGTTTTTGAGCAGCCACTGTCTGCAAATCAGGATCAGCTTCAATCATAAACCAATTCTTTCTGATAACTTGATGAATAACCTTATCCACACACAAAGACGTATATGCACTCACCGCCGGGCTAGTGTCGCCGCATTCCGGAGTCCAGGTCACAGGTAGCGGGATCCTAGTGTAGAAACATGATGGGAGCGCTCAGAGGCAACGCAGGCAGTTTCACCCTTAAAGGGGTACTCCGATGAAAAACTTTTTTCTTTTAAATCAACTGGTGCCAGAAAGTTAAACATATTTGTAAATTACTTCTATTAAAAAATATTAATCCTTCCAGTACTTATTAGCTGCTGAAAGCTACTGAGGAAATTCCTTTCTTTTTGGAACACTGATGACATCACGAACACCGTGCTCTCTGCTGACATCTCTGTCCATAGCAGATGTATGCTAAGGGCAGCATGGTGGCTCAGTGGTTAGCACTGCTGCCTTGCAGTGCTGGGGACTTGGGTTCAAATCCCACTAAGGACAACAATAAATAAAGCATTATTTTTATAATAACTTCAGCAGAGAGAACTGTGTTCGTGATGTCATCAGAGAGCATTCCAAAAAGAAAAGAATTTCCTCTGTAGTATTCAGCAGCTAATAAGTACAGGAAGGATTAAGAATTTTTAATAGACATAATTTACAAATCTGTTTAACTTTCTGCCACCAGTTGATGTAAAAGAAAAAAGGTTTTCACCGAAGTGCGTGCTTCTTCCGGACTCGGATCTACGTCATTGCGCTAGGTCTTTATGCGTGAAGAGCTAGAAGAGTTACCATGGTTACATGTAAACAATGAGAGACGGAGAGAAAAGAGGGACAAACTACCTAGAATAAAGAAAGCAGGTACGGACAGTACCAAGCTAGCTCATATAGACGATATGGGCAAACAGAATCAAATAGGGAAGAAAAAAGTATGCAAAAGGGAAAGATGATACAAACTTATACAAGAAATGGAGACATATCTAAGCGGTCATTTAAACCAGCAGGACCTTGGGCATTACATTTGTGGATCCAGCAGGCTTCGGATTGTAAAAGGAGGTTATGCTTGATGCCTCCAGTGTGTGGCAAGACAATTTTTTGGAGGCCTCCAAATTTAAGTACTTTAGTGTCACTATTAGAGACACCCTGACCTTCTTTTTTTTTTTTTTTTTTTTTTTTTTTTTTAGAGTAGAGGTGTTCTCCAAACCGAACACAAAGTTGGCATTTGGTCTTACCAGAGTAAGCAAGGGCATAATAGATAATACACTACATAGGTACTTTTGCAGGTGATAAACTCTTCCGAGGGTACAAACTTTATCGCAGGTATTAAAATGACAATACCTCCAATTACCACATCTAAAATTCCTCATCATACTTGGGTAACTGAGCCAATAAGCAGGTTTAGATATTTTAGTGTGGTGGATTATACAAAGATGTTTAAGGCGATCCGAGAGTTTTATTTCTCCTGTATGTAATCAATGGAGACCGTCTGGTGGCTTCGTTCAGGTATCCATCGCTCTTCAGAATATGCCAATGCTTTCTGATGGCACTATTGATAAGAGTTAATTTGGGAATTTCCAAAGGAAAGGGTAAATCTATTATCGTGGTTACCTTTTTCTATTGCTTCTTGATAACATCTCTTTCCTATCCATATTATCAACTTTTTTCTGTGCAGTGTCCAGGATATCATGGGGGTACCCTCTGTGAAGAAGCCTCTTTTAGATCTTCAGCTTGCTTGCTATATATGGCAGGATAACTATTAAGTCGCTTCAAACTAATTAACTGACTCAAAGGTACGTCACATTTAGTATGGATGGGATGAAAGAAAGCTAGATTGGTGCAATATACTATTTACATATATTATTCCTGTAACCTTCGGTTGCCAGACCGTCCAGTGTGGCAAAGATATTGATGTCGAGGAATTCCAGATGTGTGGTGCTGATGACACTATTGAAGCGCATATTCGTGTATTTTATTTCGTTCAGGTGTCTAACGAATTCTTCAAATCTCTCTTCAGGGCCCTCCCAAATTATCAAGACATCATCCACATACCTTTTAAAAGCTATAATATTGCTAACAAAATGGATAAAAACTGTAGATTTCTCAGTCTGTTGGAGAAAGAATCGAATGGCTTGTACACCTGCATCTGTGGTGATGCGGGTGTACAAACTCTTCATGTCCAGGCTAGCAGATGCAGGTGTACAGGCCGTTCGATTCTTCCTCCAACAGACTGAGAAATCTAGTTTTTATTGATTTCGTGTGTGATGCAATAAGCTTCTTCCTCTCGCACAATACCTTCCAATACAATCAGCAGTGGTACAAACAAAAGATCGGTAC